>NC_057804.1:202535199-202701541 GCF_018294505.1 Triticum aestivum | reverse complement strand
GTCCTTGTGTCGTTCCTGTTATACTTGTGCCTAAGAAAGATGGAAGTTTCCGCATGTGTTCCGATTGTAGACCTATAAATGCTATTACCGTTCGTTATAGGCATCCCATTCCTCGCTTAGACGATATGCTTGATGAACTTAGCGATGCCGCCTTTTTCTCAAAAATTAATCTTAAAAGTGGCTATTATCAAATCCGCATACAAGAGGGTGATGAATGGAAAACTGCTTTCAAAATCAAATTTGGATTGTAGGAGTGGTTAGTTATGCCTATGGGTTTATCGAAAGCTCCTAGTACTTTCATGCGTCTTCTACATTTTGTGCTTCGACCTTATATTGGAGTCTTTGTTGTGGTTTACTTTGATGATATTCTTGTGTTTAGCAAATCCATGAAAGGGCATCTTAATCATGTTAGGGTTGTTTCGCAAACGCTTCGCAAGGAACGTCTTTATGCCAACATGAAAACGTGCACGTTTGGTGTTGACAAGCTAGTTTTCTTGGGTTTTGTTGTCTCTTCCAAGGGTGTCCATGTTGCAATGAAAACCCACCAATTTGCAACAAGTGCGTAGCTTTCTTGGTCTTGCAGGTTTTTATCGTCGCTTTGTGAAAGATTTTAGCACTATTGCCGCTCCTTTACATGCTTTGAGTAAGAAGAATGCTCCTTTTGTTTGGGGATCTTTGCAATCCACCGCTTTTGATGAGCTCAAGTCTTTGCTTACTCATGCTCCGATTCTTGCTTTACCCAACTTTGACAAAACTTTTGAGGTTCATTGTGATGCAAGTGGTACCGGAATTGGCGGAGTTTTGATGCAATAAAAACGAGCCATTGCATATTTTAGTGAAAAACTCTCCGGTGCTCAACTTAACTATCCCATCTATGATAAAGAATTGTATGCTTTAGTGCGTGTGCTACATGTTTGGGAACATTATCTTAGACCTCATGAGTTTGTCATCCATACCAATCATGAAACGCTTAAGTACTTAAAAGGTCAAACTAAATTGAACAAGCGTCATGCCAAATGGAGTGAATTTATTGAATCTTTCCCCTATGTGATCAAGTACATTAAGGGTAAGGAAAATGTAGTTGTGGATGCACTTTCCTGCATATGCACGCTTGTCACTAAACTTGAGTTGAATGTTATTGCCTTTGAGCACATAAAAGACTTGTATGCTAATGATCCATCTTTTGCTAATCCTTATGCTAAATGTTTGACGCATACATCTGGGGAACAATATTACATCAGGATGGTTATCTTATGAGAGCTAACAAACTATGCATTCCCGAGTCTTCTCTTCGTTTGCTACTTTTGCAAGAGGCTCATGGAGGCGGACTCATGGGACATTTTGGATGCGGCAAGACATCTTCCATGCTCTCCAAGAACTACTTTTGGCCCAAGATGTTCCGCAACGTCTCACGCTTCACCAACCGATGCTCTACATGTCTCAAAGCTAAGTCTAAAGCTCAATCCCATGGTCTTTACATGCCTCTTCCTATTCCTTATCAACCTTGGGAAGACATTACCATGGATTTTGTACTTGGTTTGCCTAGAACTCAAAATGGAAAGGATTTCGTGTTTGTTGTTGTGGACCGATTTTCTAAGATGGCATTCATTCCTTGTAACAAGATAGAAGATGCTTCACATGTTGCAAATCTATTTTGTAGGGAATCTTGCACCTCCATGGAGTTCCAAAGACAATCGTCTCCGACTGTGACGTCAAGTTCTTGAGTTACTTTTGGAAGACGCTATGCGCCAACCTCAGAATCAAGCGCTTGTTCTCATCCGCATACCATCCTCAAACCGACGGCCAAACAGAGGTGACGAACCAGACACTCTCCACTCTACTTCGAGTGTTGATCATGAATAACATCAAGGAGTGGGAGGCATGTCTACCTATCGCCGAGTATGCCTAAAACCATGCAAGACATTCGACTACCGGCAAGTCCCCCTTTGAGGTTGTCTACGGCTTCAAGCCGTTGTCCCCATTGGACATTCTACCTCTTCCTCTACAAGAGCGAACCAACATGGATGCGAGTGCACGGGAAAGCTACATCAAGAAGATGCATGAGGATACAAGGAACACCATCGAGCGTCAAGCACAATGCCTAGCGTCCAAGCTCAACATCAACAAGCAACCCATGGTCTTGAACATAGGCGATCTCGTGTGGCTACACCTTCGCAAGGACCGCTTCCCCAATGAATGCAAGTCCAAACTTCTCCCTCGATCCGATGGACCCTTCAAGGTGCTAGCACGCTACAACAACAATGCCTACAAGATCGACCTCCCACGAGACAAGTACAATATGAGCGACATCTTGAACGTCAAGGACCTCGCTCCATACCATGGTGATGAAACTTTTGATCCGAGGTTGGATCTTTCCCAAGGGGGGGGGGAGATAATGCGGAGCATCCCTCGCTCATCCCCATGGGCGTACCTACATCTCCCTCAACTCCACTTGGACCCATGACAAGAGCTCGAGCAAAGGCTATCGAAGATAAGGTGAACTCGCTCCTCTCTAAATTCCCTCTCTCTACTCACGAGACTTGGCTACTACCTCATACGGAGACTCTATGCGTGATCAGGTACTTCTAGGAGAGCCAAGGGATGGCTACATCCAATGGCCAAGGTGGCGAGGACACCAAGCATGAAGACCAAGAGGAAGGACTGCTTTGGAAGCTACAGGACCCGGATGACCGGCCAGGCACGGACGTACGACCCCTAGAAGGTGCTAGAGCCGAGAGAAGAAAGGCAGGCTAGAGCTCCAGGTTACGGACGACCAGCCGAGCCTGGACGACTGGACACCCCCAGGCTCCGGACGACCGAGCCCCTATGGATGTCCGTGCCAGTGACCACAGAACAGATATTACGGCAATCCGAAGGCTTCCGGATGACCGTGCACATGTCAACAGAACCGAATCTACGGTTATCCAAAGAACCCGGACGTCCGGGACCCCACTAGCCTCCGGACGACCGGCGCCCCATGGACGTTCGGACCCTGGCTGCGTCCAGCTGCGGGCTGAGGCCCATGTACCCCTTCACTTCGCCCCTCTTTTGCACTAAGACTATATATAGACCACTCCCACCTCCTTGATAGGGTTAGCATTGTTATATCTCATTGAGATAGAGCATTGCTCATCCGTACTGGATCTACTCCACGTGAGGGACCATGCCTCTTTGGAGAATATCCATTCGGATTCAAGGCCTCCATCCTGAGAAGACAATCAAGACCTCCTCATGGAGAAGAACAGTTACTCTTGTATATTCCTTTGTTGACTTTGGATCCCATGATACTTTGTGCTTTCGGTGATCTAGCCCTTGTGTGATCAATCACTTGTTGGTTGAGTGTTTCTCTCGTTTTCCCCCATGATTTCCCTTGTGTTCTTCCGCGCGTTCTTCGTGTTTCCCTGTAGGATCCACTCCAAACATGAAAGATCGGCCCCTAGGGTTCCGCCCTACATCACAAGGTGACCGAGGAGGCCATCATCTCGGTGTTCTTTGAAGGTGTCCGCGACGTCAAGATGAAGGAGGAGCTAGCTATCCACGAGGATATGTGCACATCCCTGGAGTTGTTCAACCTGGCGACAAAGTGCGCAAGGGCTGAGGAGGGGCACCTCTCCCTCCTCGAGCTTCCAGCTACTGACCCAGAAGAGAAGAAAGCCAAGGCCAAGGACGTGAAGCGCAAAGGAGCAGTTGTGCTCATAGTAGAACCAGACACAAAGTGCGGCAGGGACCAGCCTGAGTCATCCAAGGGCAACCGATTCTGCGCCTACCACAACCTCTACACCCACAACACCAATGAGTGCCAGGAGCTCAGGGCCGTTTGAGAAGGACGCATCGGTTGACGCCTCGAGCGCAACGACCGGGCCTACGGCCGAGGAGGAGGAAGAGGTGGAGGACGATGGGACGACCGAGGCCCTCGCCAGGAGTGGCGTGACCGCCCTCACGAGGATCACTGGCAGGACCAGCCTCGCGAGGGGGCTTGGAGGGATCAGCCTCGCGAGGATCGCCCACAGGACAACGCATGCCTTCCTCCTCTGCCATCACCGCCAAGAAGGAATGACGACCATAACCAGGACGAGGGGGCTGGGGGCTTCCAGGAGTCGTGTGCTATTGCTTGCATCTTGGGCGGTGCCCAGGCCCCAGCCTCTCAGCGCATCTTCAAGCAGTTTGCTCACAAGGTGAACGCAGTCCTCCCCAAGCTCGAGGGCATGCGCCCTCTCAGGTGGTCCACGTGCGCCATCATGTTCAGCTCAGTGGATCAGCTCAAGTGTGCGGCTACGGCTGGTGTCCTCCAAATGCTTTGTTCCCCAGTCATCAGCAATGTGCAAGTTACCAGGACCCTCATCGATGGCGGTGCAGGGCTCAACGTTCTGTCCGTCGAGACATTCAACAATCTCCAAGTGTCGTATGATCAACTTCAGCCAACCAATGCTTTCTCAGGAGTCACTGACGGCTCCACTACTCCGATAGGGCAGGTTCGCCTTCCTGTCACCTTCGGGCAGCGCAAGAACTATTGTACCGAGCTCATCGACTTCAATGTTGCCCACATTCGCCTGCCATACAATGCCATCCTCGGGTATCCAGCCCTGGCCAAGTTCATGGCAGTGACTCACCATGGTTACAATATCCTCAAGATGCCGGGAAGCGATGGAATCATCACAGTCCCCTATGAAGAGAAGGATGCGGTGTGCTCCCTCAAGTGTGCCTTCCAAGCTGCATCAGTCGAAGACCCAGACAGCAAGAGTGAGAACCCTCCCGAGGCAATTCCTAAGACGAAGAAGACATCGCCCAGCTCAAGGCCTTAGGAGGTAGGCATCTCCGGAGGCGCCGCGTCAGGATATGCGCCCGTGCAAGGGGCGCCTCCCTCCGTCACATAGGAACGCGTGCCCAGCGCCCTCCTTGGGCAAGGCTTGGGGGCTCTCTCCTGGAGGGCCTCAGACTTCGCCAAGATCACGAGGGAGGCGCTTGGGCACCACTTGGACGCGTGCTATGTGGCATGTTTCCCTCAGGAAGGCATGTGGCAAGGAAGGCCCAACCCTCAGGAGTTCATCACCAAGGCTACTCAGGAGCTGCAGGAATCAACAGTCATACGCGGCGATCGCTGCCTACCTAGCGTAGCTCCCCATCCAGGCGAGGATGGCGGGCTGTGTGTCTGCATTGACAACCCAGGGCTCAGTCGAGTCACGTCTCAGGAGCGTTTCTGGCCTTTGTGCGTGGGACGCTGCAAGGGTCCGCCACACAGCTATGTTCGCATGCCTTTCGGCCTGCTGAACGCAGCTGCTGCTTACCAACGTCTTCTGCGGAGCATTCTAGCAGCTCTGGAGGCCAGGCACCACGCGGTCCTGGCAGAGATGGAGATGGTCCTCGAGGAACTGCCCGGACCCCCAGAACCTCCCGAGGCTCAGGGCTCCGGTGGCTCGTGAGGATCGACTTCTTCACCGCGCATCATCAGCTACTTCAACACCCGCTCTACAATGGTATCAGGTGACATATTTTGAGATTCATTTCAGCTAGGAGCACCCTCAGGGCTGCATTATTCCCAGGTTGCGTGCGTCTGTCCCTGCGGCATGTATCTCTTTTACTTATGTCTTTAGTTCAGCTTGCTGGGGGCGCCCCTCGGGCTGCATCATCCCCAAGCCGCTTGGGCCTGACCCAGTGGCATGTATCCTTCTTGCAGTTATCTAAGCTAATTTGCCTTCATGCTTAACCTGCCTATGATTATCATTTCCCGCCTGCCGCGGCCCCATTTTTCTCCCTCATGCAAATCGCTTGCACGTTAAAAGGGGGGCGCCTGAGCATCGCGACTCAGGAGCTCTTACTGGCTCTCCAGCCCTCACCCCATGGCCTTGTCCACGGCATCTCGACCTGGCATACCAGCGGCGGCTGAGCTTGCTCGGGGGCCGGGACCTGAGGACGTAGAGCATTTGTATCTAACCACCTTGCAGGAACACTCAGCCGCCCAAGGCTCAAGATCAGGCGCAACCCGCCTTGAGGTAGGGCCTCGTGAGTCCCGTGCTGGCTCACGAGTGCCTAGATACACCTCGTCTAGCCCTACCGTGCCGACCACGTGTCAGGGCGGGGCTGTACACGCCCCGGGGGCTCCTCCCGGAGGGGGGGGGGCTCCCACGTACTAGTGGAAGCACCATGCTCCGCGCTGGCTGACGACACTGTCAAGGAGCGGCTATGCTCGTACGCATACGGAAGCGCTATGCTCCGCACTGGTGATAAACAACTGAGGGCAGCCCACGGCTGTATCAACCTCAGGGAGCCCAGAGCTCGGTGTCTAGCCTCATCGCAACGCCTCCCCTCGGGAGCGCCAGGCGAGGGGGCTGCGCCTGGGTCACGCCTGAGCGCATGCCACCCAGCCAGGTCCATCGGACCTGGTCGTCGCGCGCCCCTCCCCGAGCGGAGCCAAGGTATGAAGACCGTTTGAGCGTCAAGGGGGACTCCTGAGCATCACGGCTCAGGAGCCTAACTGGTCACGTAGCCCCTTACTCCTTAGTTCCGAAAGGCTAACGGCAGTTGAGGTATGCGCGGGGCCGGGCCCTGCCGACGTAGAACGACAAATCTACTCCTACACCCCCTCCCTATTTGCTGTTTGCGCGTCAAGGGGGACTCATGAGCATCGCGACTCAGGAGCCTAACTTGCCACGTAGCCCCTCACTCCTTGGTCCCATCCTGGTGATACGGTTGGGGCTAACGACGGCTGAGGTATGCGCAGGGCTGGGCCCTGCCGACGTAGAACACAAAGCAAATAGGAAGGAAACCGCAAAATATCGCAAATTCAGAAGCAAATATTACAAACCATGAATTGTCCTCATGATACCAAACACAAGTTTAAACGCCTCCAAGAGGCATGATGCATGTTGCAGGAGTTGAAACACGAAAAGAAGCCGCGAGGAGATCACCCTTGAGCAGCGCCGTCGTTCGCCAGGAGCCCCGCCTCCATGGCAGAGTTGCGCTTGTTAGCTCCACCTCCCGAGGCTGCGAAACCTCAGCAGCAGCGGCGGAGCGCTCGGCGTCCACAGGCTCCAGCAGATCATCAAGGTTGGCGTCGGGGTTGCGAAGGTAGACATGGCTGAGGATCCGCGTCAGCGCCGCAGAGGAAAGGACGCGAGCTTCAACCTTGGCCATGGGGCTGATGCCGGTCATGACCTCCTCAAGCGCTTCGACCAGGAAGGGAAGTAGCTTGGCAGGGCCGTCCGTGACTCCGGCCAGCAGCTTCTCCAAACCATCATCGTAAAGCGACTTCTGCGCCCTGCAAGATCTCTCCTCGTAATCCATGAAGGCCACGCGATCCTCGGCCAAGTCCTTCACCTTGGCGTCCAGCTCGGCCTTTTTCACCTTCAGCTTCTGCTCCAGCGTCTTCAGTCGGCTGCGATCAGCGGACAGCTCGGTGTCGTGATCCCCGATGGCGACCTCCCAAGCCTTCATCTCTTCCTCCATTGCCTGGCGGTCGCGAACCTCTTTGGTGAGCTCGTCGCGCAGGTCCTGCAGCTCATTCTCCAGTGCCTTGCAACAATCTTGGACGATCGAAGCATCCTTCAACGCCACGTCACGGGCGACTATGGCCTAGGTGGCGACTTGTTTCTCCTCCTCAAAAGCTTCCACAGCCTGGCTTAGTGCCGCTCGGATGGAGGAGTTAGAGCAAGCCCAGCCAGAGATCAGCTCCAGGCGCCCGGCCACCAGGCTAGGGTTGGCGCCCTGGAGGTCTTCTCGCAGCCGACCCAACTCAGCAGCAGCATGGTCCAGGGCAGCGGAGGAGGCAGAGGAGTCAGGAACCAGTGGAGCAGGAGGAGAAGACGGCAGCGTGATCACAGCTTGGGAGGCTGGGAGCTCCTGAGCCTTGGCAACCTCATCGACAGCATCAAGCACCGGCGCCTCCATAGTCAGCGGAGCCACGGGGGCTGGCACCTCGCCAGAGCGCTCCTCCTGGCCTCGTGAGGACGACCGGGCAGGGAAGGTGCGAGCTCCATTGCCTCCCCTTCCCATAGGCGAAGGCGCGGCCACGACAGGTGAGCTTGCCCCAAGCGGAGCCACCGTGTCCCCTTTCAGCCTCTTCGCCGCAAGCGGCAGCCTATCCTAGCGAAGGAGGATGTCAAGCCCTGGCAGCAAAAACAAGAGCAAAGCGGAGTTCGAGTACTTATTGGTCAGTCACGGCATGTTCCAGCGGCCTCCTACTGGGCTCCGAGAGCCTCTTGCGGGGCGCGGCCTCGGGAGGTCTAGAGACAGAGGAGGGCGCACCAGAAGGGATTGAGCGGTCTTCGGGCAGTGCCTGGGCCGGGGTAGCCCCTCAGGAGATTAGACCCGACTTGTCCTTCTTCGGGATCACGGGCGGGTCCTCTCCCCCTCGCCTGGTGTCGGCCTCGTCATTGTACGGCAGGGTGCGGAGGATGTTGGCCCTGCACCAGGGGGAAGTCTCCCCCGTCTCCTTAGTGGTCGCCTCCGAGTCGCGCTCCTCTTCTTACTCGTCTTCCTCCTCTCCTCCGTTGGAATCATCGGAAGACAATTCCACCGGCGCCGCCGCCTCCTAGCCCTCAGGAGGCACCTCCGGTACCATACCGCTCCCATCAAAGGTGGGCATGGCGTCC
This sequence comes from Triticum aestivum, assembly GCF_018294505.1. Lineage (NCBI taxonomy): Eukaryota > Viridiplantae > Streptophyta > Magnoliopsida > Poales > Poaceae > Triticum > Triticum aestivum. Next base: position 202,692,953 of record NC_057804.1, on the reverse strand, counting down.
ACCACCTGTTGCCAGTCGTCACGAAGGAACAAGGGGCAGGAGCGCCCTCCAGGCCTTCCACGTCCTCTCCAACCAGGAAGCGGAGACCTACGACTAGATCTTCATCAACCAAGGCCTCCGAGTTCAGGCAGAGATCGCCTTCCGCATCTCCAAGCCTCCACAACGGGCGCAAGTGCGCCTGAAGTGGAGCCACCTGATGCGCCAGAAACTCCCTCAGGAGCGTGGCCCCGGTCAGCTTCGCCACCTTCTGGTTGCTCGGCCTTAGGTCGGCATTCATCTTCTCCAGCACCAGCTTCACCCGTCGGTCTTCAAGATTCGCGTGGGACCATGCCTCATGAGCCTGGGGCTGCTCCGTGGGCAGCGCCAGCCGAGAGTTGCTGCATCCGGCATCTAGCGTGACCCACTTGCTCCGGAAGCCATCGGCCCTCTTCCCGGCCTTCGAGATCGCGTTGGCTTTGGAGTACGCAACAAATCCAGTGTACGCCGAGGTATGGGCGCCGGTGACTCGGAGGGAGAAGAAGTGGCATAGCAAGGCCACGGAAGGCATCACCCCGACTTGCGCCTCGCAGTAGTAGGCGAAAATCGACAGAAGGAGAACAGAGTTGGGATGGAGATGTAGAGCCTGCAGCTTGTAATGGTGGAGGACAGCATAGAAGAACTCGGAAAAAGGAGGCACCAGGTCGGTGATGACAGCGGTCATGAAGAAGGGGTAGAAGGTACTCCCCTAGGCCTCCGGCTGGGCGGGGTCGGCTCAGAGCGCAGTCTCCCCCATCTCGCTGCCTTGTGCCACTGTCATCAGGCGTGTGACGGCAAGGTTGTTCTCCATCATGTTGGGGGGATCCAGAGCCGGCCAGTACCAGGCCAGTGGAGCCTCGGCCGCGGGCTTGCGTGGCGCCATTGCACGCCAGAGGAGGAAGGATGAGGCGGATCTGGAGATTTCGGAAGCAAGAGAGCAAGAGCAAGAAAGGGGATCTGGAGCAAGGCGAAAGAGAGCAATGAAGGTAAGCCTAACCCAGGCCAGCATTTTGTCAATCGGGTAGTTGCCGAGGCAGCATGGGGAAGCGAAGATGCCCACGTCCAATCAACCGCCACGCGGTGACCAAGGCTGCAGGCTATTGGGGCCCGCGGCACTCCGCACTTGCCCTTTGGCTTCACTGCTAAGCCAAGTTCGAGCGCACCTTGGGCCCGGGGGCTACTGTCAATGTTCTGGGAATGGGGGTCCCTAGACTTGCCTGCCCGCGGCCTGCAGCGTGGCTCGTGTAGTGGCCCAGTATGACCTGTCTACATTAACCCAAGCTCAAGACCCTCGCGAGGGGCCAAGCCTCGTGGGGCGGACGATGCAAGGTTTCCTAAGGGGTGGCCTCGCGAAGCAGGCTCACGAGGAGGCCAAGAGATCAAGGCAGGGGTACCCCGTGAGGTGCTCGTGATGCAAGCCATAACGATCGAGACCAGGCAGGCGCCAGGCGGGCTCCATCCCGCCCAGTGTCCTCGTTTCCTCTTTGGTGCAAAGGGGGAAAGCGCAGGCGCGAAGTACCGACGCATCAAGAAAAGGTTACCATATTGGTGCAACGAGACCAAGACCAGCAGAGCGGCAGAACAGAGGTCACCATGGAGCCCAAGACGGTGTCATCGCCAGTGCCTTTGGCAGTCGAAGACCAACTTTAGTCAGGATAACTTGTACTAGTTGTTACCCTTCAAAATGGCCGTTGTTGGCTCCCTTCCCGCTCAATATTTTGGAAGAGGACCAGGGCACCTATATATAAGGCTAGCCACCATAGTAGGAGGGCATCTCATCTAGAGGCAGGAAGGTCCATCCCAAGTAGAACACCGCACCATCTCAAGAACACCTCTCGCGAGGCTGTTCTTTCTCTATACTATTCATCATCAGCCCCAGGGGCAATCCACCACACCACACACTAGAGTAGGGTATTACACCACAACGATGGCCCGAACTAGTATAAACCTTGTGTCCCTTGTGTTGTTCATCGTGTAGCTTAGATTCACGGCAAGGCGTTGGGACATGGACTGGTAGGGGGAAGATTTTCGCGCGCACCCCAGAGTTCGAACCTTAAGGGTTTTGCCGGAACCCGATATCCGACAGATTCAAATATTTCTCATAGATAAACTTGATCACAAACCCACAATTCATCGGATCTCGACAAACGCATCGCAAAAAGAGTTACATCGAATAGATCTCGAAGAAGATCGAGGAGAACTTGGTATTGAGATTCAAAGAGAAGAAGAAGCCATCTAGCTAATAACTATGGACCCGAAGGTCTGTGGTAAACTACTCACAACTCATCGGAGAGTCCTTGGAGATGATGTAGAGGCCCTCCATGGTCGATTCTCCCTCCGGCGGACCGCTGGCGAAGGCTCCAAGATGGGATCTCGCGGATACAGAAGGTTGCGGCGGTGGAATTAGGTTTTCGTGGTGCTCCTGGATGTTTTCAGGGTACGGGAGTATATATAGTTGAAGGAAGTACGTCAGTGGAGCAACGAGGGGCCCACGAGGGTGGGCGCGCGTCCACCCCAAGGGGGCGCGCCGGGCACCCTCGTGGCCGCCTCGTTTGTTGCTTGACATCAACTCCAAGTCCCCTGGTTTGCATTTATTCCAAAAAGATCGCTCCAAAGGTGTCATCACGTTTGGACTCTATTTGATATTCCTTTTCTTCGAAACACTGAAATAGGCAAAAAAACAGCAATTCGGGCTGGGCCTCCGGTTAGTAGGTTAGTCCCAAAAATGATATAAAAGTGTAGAGTAAAGCCCATAAACATCCAAAACAGGTAATATAATAGCGTGGAACAATCAAAAATTATAGATACGTTGGAGATGTATTAGAATGAACAAGGGAGTTTTGCTTGCCTGGCACTTCTGAAGATAGTATAGCTCTTCATCGGTGTCATCAAACTCATCATCGAAACCACATCTATCGAGAGGGAACAAATACCGGCAATAGAGAGGGAAACACAATCAATGCAATCCATAATATGATGCATGATCATGACATGGCAAAATAAGTGTGTTTGAGCTAATGAAACTACAAATAGGGTGGTTTGAGTCATTTTGAACCAAAGGTTCAATTTCAAACTCAAGCTATGAATTTATAAAGTGCATTATCATGTTTTGATATGAACAACAGGTTTAAGTTGATTTAACATGCATCAAACCAGTACATATGGATAGATTGGATTTTTCTAATCATTTTTCATATATAACTTATTTCATTTGGAGTTAAAGATAATTTTCTATGAATTTTAGAAGTTTACGGCATTTTCTGGAATTTCCTGAATTGTTTTAATCCAGAAAATGACTTATTGCGTCAGCACTGTGTCACTGTGACGTCAGCTGGTCAACAGACCGGGTCCAAGTCAAACCTGACCAGTGGGGCCCACTGGTCATTGACCCAGTGTCATTTGTGTGGCTGACAGGTGGGCCCAGTCAACAGACACATCAGCATGGTCAACACTGACGTGTGGGGTCGGTCAATGTGTGATGTGGCTAGGTCAAACTGACCTGTGGGACCCGTGGGGTTAGTTTAATTTAAACAGAAACATACCAGGGTTAATTAGGTCATGGGGCCCATCTGTCATTGACCTAGGATTAGTCTTGCGTAATTAGTACTAAGCTAATCCGCCACATCGGTGTCGCCGGAGCCTGGCCGGCGGCGACCAATACGACGGCGGCGCGCCTCGGAAACGTGCTACAAGCAATGGCTGGATGCGTGGAGACCACCGGGGCGTAGCCCGTGCTCTCCCGCATCCAGAGGGGCAGGTGGTCAGCCGCGAGGGCGCCGGAACCGCCAGAACGGAGCTCGCGGCGGCGGTCGGAGCTCGGGCACCAACGGGTTTTGTGTTGCGCTGCATGGGAGGATGAACGGGTGTGTGATACTTGCTCCTGGTGAGGTGAGGAGCACGGTTCCGTGCTCGGAGGTGAGCTGTGGTGGCCCTGGTCGCGACAACGAGGAACCACGGCGGTGGTGAGTTCACGGCTCCGGTGAATCGAGCGGCTAGAGGTGCATACGAGCACGGGGAGCAAGGGAGAAGAAGGTGGAGCTCACAGTGGGGTCGAAGATTGTCTCAGCGAGCTTGGGGACGCGGAGATGGCGACAAATCGACGGCAGCGATCGTCAGTGGCCGAGGAGGGGAACGACGGAGCTGGTAGCATCCAGGGGCTTCTGGCGCCTTTTGTCTTGGTGAGGATGGAGAGGGGGACGAGGCAGATCTTCCTGGCACGTCGGTGAGGCGGGGCAGTGGCTATGGCCATGGCGGCAACGAACGGCGGCGACGGGCTCCGCTCGGGTGTCGTGGAAGAGAGAAACAGAGGAGGGGGAGGAGCACATGGAGAGTGAGAGGGCATCGAGGGGCCACGTGGCATCTCCAAGGGGTCGTCGAAGCGAGCAGGGAGGCAGGAGGAGGTGGAAGCAAGAGGTGGACGCGAGTGCGCGCGCAGGCGACACGTCAGCGTCCTTCTAGCGCAAGGAGGAGGGCGACTGGCACTTGCTAGGTGGGCTGGGCCGGCTGGAGGAGCTGGGCCAGGTAAGTGGCCCAAGTGGGCTTCCTCTCTCTCTCTCTCTTTTCTTGTTTTCTGTTTTGTTTTCTATTTTGCTTTTCTGTTGTTGATTTAGTAAAATACTAAACCACTTCTAAAACTTCTGAAAATATTCATGGGCACAATTAGAATTATTTCCAATAGCCCTCAACTAGTTTCAGAATTATTAGAACATTTAAAATATTTATAGGATTTAAATGCTCCAATTAAAATACAATATGTGTTAATTCAGAAATGACCTAAAATATATTCATGATTTTTGGGAGAGGTTTTCACCTTAACCAGAAATCATTAACTTTTCTTAGGGACATTTTGGGTTTATTGAAAAAGATTTTATTTTATCCTATTGTAATTCTTTCTGATGCTAGGGTTTGATAAATCCCCATTTCAACTTAAATAATATTTAAACATGATGCAACAGACAAGTGCTAGCCTAGTGCAAGGTAAAGCTTGGGATGTGACAACTCAACCCCACTAAACAAGAATCTCGTCGTGAGATTCAAGCGTAGGGCAAGATGGAAGGGGGAACGCATACTAACATAAACTTCATGAACCAGGTTGTAATTCATAAGAACATTGATACGGTCACCATCTTTATCTCGATGTCTTGCTCTGAAAACTCCAATAAACATGACAATGAGAGAAGAGGCAGAACTCCAGAAGGATCGACCTTCTCGTAGCTCGAACAACTCAGGATCAACTCACGGAGTGAGACATTGAAACATCTCCCGAGCTGAGACACGAAGCGTACATCCAAAGGGATGGAGTGAAACAGATGACGAAGGTTCACTAGGTAGACAACAATTCCACACTTAAAGGGGTGGTGAACGGTTGTCAATGTAGCGAGGAGTTGAGTTGCCATGATACCATAATGAGACACCTTAGAGGAGGGTGACTCATAGAATTATTATCGTAAGTGGCAAAAATAATTACTTTTCTTAGAGCGTGTGTGAAGAAGTACACCCCTGCAGGGTTAACATGATCTATTCGAATAGCCGGGTCCACGGATATGGACTTCTTGGATGCTTACGTGGTACGTAGACAACTTGAAGTGGATACTCTAAAATGCTCAAGACAGGTGTGAGTCATATGGATGGCCTTCCCGTAGGGAGACGGGGATGAATCCATAGTAGTGTATTGTGTGGTGATTAGTGGATTTGTGTGCGCCATCTCACCTTAAAGAAGTTTTTCGTAGTCGTAGAACACGATAGCCACTGAGTCAAAGCTGGCTTGTTGCAACTAAACCCCACATAACCTTCTGGATACAACTGCATGTATGATAGGATCTGATGTAAGTCTTGCTGAGTACCTTTGTAGTCATGTTGCTTTATTTATGTTTTTGCAGCGGAGACTTCAGTCTTACTAGTGTTCTCGTGGACTTCAACAAGTAGCTTGTACCTCAGCTACGATCTTGATCGGATGTTGTAGATAGTCAGGCTCTTCAGCCTTTTTCATTTGTAGATGTCTGTACTCAGACATGTAATGCTTCCGCTTGTTGCTTGTATGCTCTGAATGTTGGGTCATGTGACCCCTGTTTGTAATAAATGCTACAATGGCTCTTCTGAGCCTTTATCTATATGAGTTGTTGAGTTATGTTGTGATGCCATGTTGTACAACACATACTTGCATGTTATGCGTACGTGTAATGTGTATTGTTATGTGTGGGATCTGAGTATCTAGTTGTTTATCCTTAGTAGCCGCTCTTGCCGGGAAATATCTCCTAGTGCTTCCACTGAGCCCTGGTAGCTTTCTACTGCTCCGGAACACTTAGGTTGGCCGACATGTGTCCTTCTTCGTTCCTGTGTCTGTCCCTTCGGGGAAATGTCATGCGATGTCTACCGGAGTCCTGTTAGCCTGCTACAGCCCAGATTCTCCAGAGTCCTGCTAGCCCAGCTGCTACAGCCTGGATTCACTCGCTGATGACCGACACGTTCGTTGCTGGGTCATGTATGCATGTCCCTGTAAGTTAGTGCCACTTTGGGTTCACGACTAGCCATGTCAGCTCGGGTTCTTTGTCATATGGATGCTAGCAACACTGTCATATACGTGTGCCGAAAGGCGCAAACGGTCCCGGGCATGGTAAGGCGACACCCGTGGGAATACCGTGCGTGAGGCTGCAAAGTGATATGAGGTGTTACATGCTAGATCGGTGTGACATAGAATCGGGGTCCTGACAGCTTCTGGTATTAGAGCCTGACTGCATGTAGGATTGCCAAGCCAAACTGGTCGAAGTTGAGTCTAGAAATTCTTTAGTTATGTAAGGGAATTGATTGTGGGAAGGAACGTAAGGCTCTTTTTACTCCTTCTGATCTGAGTCGTCCTATCTTTCCTACGGGGTTAAGGAACTAGGCTTTCTCTTCCGTCTATCAGGATCACGTGTTACTACTTTGTAGTCCCATAGGATTGGTTGATCAGAGTCATACCCCAGTTTTTGAGTACTTCCGGTGTAGCTTGTTTAGTATTATCTCAGAACGTTGAGTGGTGATCTTGAGTTGATGGACTGCCCCCTTGTTGGCAGGATGTCCCATTCTGAGCATTTTACTATCATTATGCTGCCGGAATTGCCCTAGGAGTTCAAGAGTTACTACTTTCCTTGTCCTAAAATTCTGCAGCCTATAGTTGATGTTGATTCCGTCCTTGGTCTCATTTCTCAGGATGTCATCAGTTAAGCGAAGTTCTGTTGCTCGTAGCCAGAACCATGGAGATGGTAGGGATGAGGATCCTCCCGACCCGCCTTCGTTGAAAGTGTTCATGTTAGATATGGAGAGAAACAAGCGCGAGTCTAACCGCTTGTTGGCACGTATCGAGGAGAACACCGCACATCAGTTCAAAGAGTCTGCAACCATCCAAGACTTCATAGGCTCGCACGCACCCACCTTTCATCATTCTATCCAGCCACTCAATGCAGATGATTGGCTCCGTAACATCACTCATAAGCTGTGTTCCGCAAACATTGCTAAAGATGACAAGGTCACCTATGCCACATACCACCTAGAAGGTCATGCTAGTCTTGGTGGCAGAACTATGAGGCTATGCTTCCAGCTGGCCAGATTCCTACCTGGAGGGATTTCATTGAGGCTTTTTGTGAGCATCACATTCCCCGGGCCCTCATTGATCTCAAGAGAGAAGAGTTCTGTAGTTTCACCCAGAGTAAGATGGCTGTTGATGCTTATACAAGAGAGTTCGAGAACCTCGCCCGCTATGCTTCAGAAGAGGTGTCCACAGACGCCAAGAAGCAGGCTAGGTTCCGAAAGGGTCTCAACCCCAAGTTGCGTCATGATCTCCACCTGCATCATTCTGATACATTCCAGGCTCTTGTGAACAAGGCCATTAATGCAGAGACAGCTCAGCTCACTTATGAGGAGTCTCGCAAGCACACCTGTGATTTGGGATCTTCCTCCGGCTCTAGCTCTCAAAAGCGCTGGATTTGGGTTCCAAACTCCGCACTTCCTTCTGGATATTCACCAAGACCATCTTATGTGGTACCTCACCCAGATCAATCGTATGCTCCACCCAGGCCTATTGGTAGACCGCTTGTCAGTGCGGGTCCATGTCCAACTTCAGGGACTTGCGGGAAGCCAGAACACTATGCATTGATTGCTCTCAAACTAGTTATGCTCCACCCCAGCCCGAGAAGACTGTTGGCTGTGTTAAGCCATCTAGAGAGATGATCAGTGCCAAGCTAGCTCGTACTAAACATGGACGTGTGCATCATGTCTCAGCTAAAGAGGCTCATGATGATCTGGATGTCCTTCTTGGTACACTCCTTGTAAATTGTCATTAAGCATCGGTTCTATTCAATACTGGAGCATCTCACTCCTTCATTTCTAAAGGCTATGCTCGTTTGCACGACATGTCATTTTGTGATATGCCAACTCCACTTGAAATTCAAACCCCAGGGTCTAGATGGAAAACCACCAGAATAAGTTATGGTAATGAAATCCTTGTTGACAGACTTGTATTCCTTGCATCACTTGTAGCCCTCAAGTCCTCAGATGTTAACATCATCTTGGGTATGGACCGGATGACAGCTCATCAAGCCAAGATTGATTGTTACTCCAGGTCTGTTCAGCTTACTCACCCATCTGGCAAGATAGTCACTGTCTCCACTAGAGTTGCAAAGTGTCAGCTCTATTCTCTTAATGCCAGCCCTCTTCCAGACCTTAAAGATATCCCGGTAGTCCGTGACTTTCCGGATGTCTTTCCAGAGGAACTGCCAGGTGTTCCACCTGACAAAGATGTAGAGTTCATCATAGCACTACAAGAAAAATACACTTCCGTGATGATACGTTTTTGTCACACTAGGTCGTGTTTTTTGTCATGTATGTACATCCATGACGATTTTATGACAGAATCAAGATAGTCATACCTGCGCTGTCGTAGAAGTGTTCCATGACATTACCAAAATTATCATCACGGAAGTGTCCACTTCCATGATGATAAATCGCGCGTCACACAAGTGCTTTTGTCAAGGGTGACCGACACGTGGCGTCCACCGTAACGGAACGTCGTTAATCTGTCGCGTCCGGTTTTGGATCCGATAACCCATTAACAGCCCCGGCCAATGGGGATTTTCCATGTGTAAAATCATCATTGGCTGGAGGAAACACATGCCGGCTCACCGTTGGGACAGATGTCATGCACTCATTGGAACGAAGGCGCCTATGATACGGCGACACGTGGCACAGCCCAATAGAGGCCCATTCCTGTGAAAAGGCCGGCCTGTTTGACTTGGTCAAAAGGTGGCGGGGCGGCCCACAGAAAGCCTGTTAACGGCATGTTCACATATAGCCCATTTACAGCCCGCTAACCCAGGGCCTGTTACGACCTCTCCAAATTAGGCCCAGTAGTGTCATCTGGGCCGTCCAATATGATTCCAGTCCGTTTTAACTTCCGGCCCGTGTGTGGCCCATGACTTCTTTCAGCCCATATGAGGCCCTTTGTAACTCTTGGCCCATTAATGGCTAGTGGTGAAACTGGCCCGTAATGAACCGTGTATCACTTTATACCCAGTAACGTCCCGTTATTCCATTGGGCCGTTTCCAGCCCAAGTTATCTTTCGGCCTTATCAGGGCCCATTGATTCTTGGGCTCATTTGCAGCATTCGGTTACATACGGCCCGTTACTGTCATTTCCTGCTTGTGGGTCAAATTCAGCCCATCGTTACAGTCGGCCCGTTTGTGGACCGTTAATATGTTGGGTCGTTTTCATGTCAAAAAACCCGTTGGGCTGTTTTCATAGAGTTATCTAATACGGACTATTAACGGCCCATTATGGTCCACGAATAGTACGGCCCATGATTGGCGAAATGATGATACACCCCATAGAAGGCCCACGGATCATACGGCCCGTATGAGGCCCATTGATCGTACAACCCATAGAGGCCCATGGATCGTATGGCCTGTAGAAGGCCCATGGACCCGACGGCCCGTAGAAGGCCCATGAATCCTAAGGCCCGTATAGAAGGTCAATGGATTCTACGGCCCGTATAGAAGGCCAATGGATCCTACGGCCAGAAGAAGGCCCATGGATCATACGGCCTGCAAGAGGCCCATGGTTACAACAGTCCATGTGTATCATGATTATTTTTGCCTAGCTACCAAAAATAGGCTATTGTGGCCACTAGAAAAACACAGAAAAAGAACTCCAGTGACTACAAGGAAACAACTAAACAAGACAATAAGGAAACAAATAAGCAAGCAATTAACGCTAGCCTATTACCGCTATTACACATATTACATCCACTGGGCGTCAAAGTTCTCCACCAATGCAAATATAGGGAACAAAGCAGCATATTACATACACTGGCCATCAAAATTGGCCACCAGTGCAAATAAACGAGGCAGCAAAACAAGAGCATAACTTAAACAACTTCAGAAGAGCTCAAGAAACGTTATCTTGGGTATCCACCATGCTGGCAATAATCTTAGCAAGCTTATTAGCTTTGTCCTGTTTGGCGCCAAAATCCTCCAATGCTTGTTGTTGCACCAGAAAGTATGCATCTGAATGCTCCAAGGACTTCCGCAGTCCTTCCGCTTCTTGTCGTAGCACAGCTGATCGATGTCTTTCAGCTTGTAGTTGAGACTCAAGAAACCGAACTGATTCAGACAGTGAGTTTGAATAGCTTGTGCAAGCGGTAGTGGCCAGTAACTCGAACACTAAACCAAGACAGGACTTTGGGGTTGTCTCGCTGTCTTCAAGATAGTCTTCCTTAGTTGTTTTATCAGCTTTGTTGGAGACCAACAAGAATGTCTCACTATCTTGAACCTTATCTGCATTACTTCCTTTACCATTGCTTAATAAGGCACTCTTCCCCAATATTCTGTCAGCATTCTAAAAGAAGAAACAAGCAGACACATAACTAGTATATGAAACTCATTTCGGTGAACTAGTTCACTAGTAAGGTGGACAGGATTAAACTACCAAGTCTTCTATTGCCAAGTACTAGTACATAATAAAAGCATCAAACAAACATATATCTATGTCCTATGGTCACTGCATTGTCTTGCCAAATCAAAGTAGAGACACGGTTCAAATCATATCAGCTCAAGACAAAGCAGCAGTGAAAGAATACAAAGCGTGGGAAACTACTCGGCACAACAAGATTTCAGATGGGTACCACGGGTCTACATGTAAAACAACAACACTATTGGCTCTGTTGTGATGCTAGTAATGTGCATGATATGAAAGTCAACTATATACACAATTGAAATTCAAATCAACAGAGCTACTGATAAGAGCAAACCTGTTAAAGAAACATGTGTGAACATACCTGTTGTGCCATTGGAGTTTCGATTGGATCCTTCAATTTAAAAATAAGTTTGTATGAGTAAATATAGTGATACAAGAGCAAAGCAATCATAGTTAAAAAAGGCGCGCATAACTACGCGTTGTGCATAACTACGCTTAATATGTGCATAACTGCGCATAAACATGCGCTTTGGTCAGTAAAGAGCAAGGCGGTGGCAAAACGCACAATTAATGCCTAGCGCTTTTTTGAACTATGATAGCAATGGAATCTTAAATTAGAACAGTTGTTCTTCAGGTTTAGGCACTTGTTCTACATGAACAGATTACGGTAAGATGCAAAGACATAATACTTAAAAATAGAAAATGAGCTCATAGACCTTACCACATTCTTGGTTCGGGACCAGTACAGAACAAGGCGTTCCCAGTCATCGTCCAGTAAATGTGTCTCAGGAGAACGTAAGGGAATTTGATGAGTTTCTTTGCCGGTGAAGTACGTTTTCTTCAAGTAATTCTGATACTGCCACCAAGAATTTTTGAAGATAGCAGAGGTATTAGCACAGGTTACCTCATCCTGAGTTTCCAAATCGGTCCTTCTCTATAGAGAAAAATGGGAAATTTTGCTGTATTATAACCATCATGGAGGTAGGATGTATGGGACGAAGCAAAGTAATTGCCATGAATAACATTACTTACACATAACTCCTGGACAAACACCTGCAACTGGCATTTTCCTTCATCTTTAGTATAATATTTCCAAGATGGGAAGATACGCACATATGATTTAACAACATCAAATGCGATAGATGCTAAACTAAGACTAACTGGTTGTGCTTCCTCCACAGGAATAGGCGTACTAACTGGTGGAGTTGGGGTTCACCATGATAGTACTGGCCCTTTGGGCACTGGAGCTGCCTTACTAACTGCTCTTGTTTGGGAGCTCTATGGTGGAGATGGTGTTGTGTCAACATGAACTGGGTTACTATCGGCTGGGGTTGGGGTTAGATTGTGTGAAGCTGGTTCTCTATCCATCGCAGTAGGGGTACAATCTACGAGAGTTTGGGTTATGTGTGGTAGGGTTGGTTCTTGTGCATGTACAACCAAGGTGCTATCTCCACCAAGAGGCAGCACTATTTTATTTGAAGACCATGTTTTTAGTCCGCTAGATACTAGCATCACCCGCTCCAATTCAAATGGCTGATAAACAGGAAACATAGTTGAATGTACAGACATTGTATGACAGACAGATGCAATAGATAGTGTGGAAAAAAGAGGGCATGAAATAGTTGACATGTATATTGTTTAACTAAAATGGATAGCATGGCACAATTTCACATATATGATGTTTATCTAAACTGGATAGCATAACATAACATAATTCAAAGATATGATGAATAGCTAAATAGGATCGCATGACATAATTCACCTACATGTTATCTAAGTAATCAGGATCGCATCATTTAATTCATATATGTAATTTATATGCTAAACAGAGGGCATTCGATATGATGTCTGTACTAAGAAAATGGTGTTGAATATTGTGTATATGATGTCTAAACTATGCATTGCAAGACACCATATGCATCATACGAGCAGTATAACCGTGCCAAGTTAGAGCATACACCTTAGTGGGGGAATAGGACTGGTCATCTGTCTCTGAATCCATCTCTGAGGAGCTATCAGGACCCAACAAGAGATCTACTTTGACAGGTAGCACTGTCTGCTCTGAAGGCCTTGTTTTCACTCCAGATTTTTCCATCTCCCACCCAAATGGCTGATTCACAGGAAGAGTAGTTTAATGTACAAACATTATAGACAAATGGGAATGTAATGAAGAAAAGGATGGGCAAGATATCATTCAAATATATGATGCCTGGTTAAATAGGATGGCATTGCACATTTCATATATATTATGGCTGGCTGAAAGAAATGAGACTGCATAATTCCCATATATGACATAGAAACTAAACAGGTGGCATTACAGAACATGTCTAAACTAAGCAGATGACATATATGATGTTAAAAGTAGGCACTACAAGGCAACATATGCATGATATGACTAACATCATCATGCCAAGGTAGAGCAAACACCTTGGGGGTAAATAGGAGTGGTCAGCAGCGTCTGAATCCGCCTTAGAACAGATATCTTCCTCTGGATTACAATCTGGAGAGGGGTGGGGAGGGTTTGCCATTGTACCCACCATGGAGCGATGTATGTATGACATTGTATTGCCACACAAAACTCTTCTCTTTTTCTCTACATGTTCAACACGACTGTGTACAATATCTGACATGCATACGAAAAAATATGGTGAGATTATGTAAGGAGAGCATGCTGAAATTTAGAGTGATGGTAACAACCAGTGGATGGATCCAAAAAAAATTATAGCAGGCAGATAATTGCTTTAAATTAATAAAAATATAGATGATGATTGCTTTACTATTTGTTTCCCACCCAAGATGAACAACATAGGCACACCCTAGGTGAACCAGATATTAGATAGACATACTATTCATTGCTGCCTCGATATGTGCCCCACAACTAATTTAGAACTCAAGTTTGAACATTAATTTGGACCTGACTTGGGAGTCCAAGAGCTGAAAAGGGCGATAAAGTAGTAGGTAAGTTTAAGCAATGCATAACATAAGCAGAAACAAAAGAGTGTGACCTCTCTTGTGGACCCGTGTACTCCTCAGGTTCATCTGCTGAGTCGACGATGGTGATGCCGTTGTGGTGGGTGCCGGCGGCAGGGAAGGAGATCTGAGGGGGCGAAAGACGGTCAGGAGTCGTGATGTCTAGTTTGGTGGATGCTTTTGTCGATGGATCAGCTCAGGTGAGGTGGACGACGTCGCGGCAGGAGCAGGACAAACCACACAAAGTTCCCTTCGACACATACCTATAACTGAAGTAATTCTGTAAGGGCTCATTTGGCTTGCATGATTCTTAAAACGTAGGGATAGGAAAAACACCGGAATAGGATAGGAATGCACATGGTAAACAGAGCATTTGTAAACACAGGATTTCTGTCAACTTGGGTGTTTGGTTTACAGGTATTGGAAGAGCAGAGGAATGCAAAGAAACATGGCCAAAATAAAGTGAAACCATATGAAAGCATGTATAGTTAGAATGTTATTCTGGCACTAATGCACTTGGTCTTGTTTTCATGCATGGGATTTTGAAAAGTAGGTCCAGGTGGATGTTTTGCTTCATTCCTTTCAACAAAATGCATGAATAATGAATAGTAGAGTGCCATTGGAAAATTCCCTATTGCTATGTTTTTCCGTTGAACCAAAATAGCCCTAATGGATCGACGTGAATGTATAGTAATAAGTGATGTAACAAGTGTACAACCCCTTTGCCGTAGCCGTGTCGACCTCAGCATCATTGGGTTGGTCGCTGAAGCAATAAAGGCAGAGGTGGCTATCGGAGGTGTGGAGGAAGATCTGAGGAATCTATAGATGGCGTCTAGGGCACTGCTCTGTTGTGATGGATCGTTCTGTCGTTGGAGCAGCTCCGGTGAGCCATAAGACGTCAAGGCTGAAGCAGCACAAGACAGACATCGTCAATCTCAAGTGGGATTCTAATAGCATCTCCAATAGATGATGTAGAATAGATGTAAAATTTACATCACCAAAAAAACCTGACTACAACAGATGAGGTAAAAACTGTTGACTCAGAACTTAACTGTTGAAACCGAAATTTACTGTGGAATCTGAATGCTACTGTCGAAATTGAACGCAATGGTAGCAGAGAGGCACTTGACATGTAGTTTAGGGAGGGCCTGTAGTTCATCTTCAACCTGCACCCCCTTGAGCCGCCAGCCACCACCGGCCGAACCGCCGGCCCAAGCGCCGCCTCGCCGCCCCGAAACAACTCCCCACCGCCACCCCGGCCAGCCCTCTAGTCCCCCCGTCCCCTCACCCTGAACCCTAAGATAGATAGTGGGGTACCTCTACGGCGAGCCCCCGTCCCCGCTGTGGGTGGTTCTTCCTTAAATCCAGCGAGCCCCCCCAACCCCTGAAAATCGACTAACCCAAAAGTCGATTCAGTCGACTAAAGTGTGGCTAAGTCGGAGCAGAGCAGCAGCACGAGCGAGGGGGAGAGCAGCAGCAGCAGGTGGGCGAGTGAGCGATCGAGCGAGAGCCGGAGCAGCAGCAGCAGATCCGGCTGGTATGGACGCCGCCGCCGAAGGGGCTTCGCATTGGGGGAGAGCCTCCATGGAGATGTCGCCCGCGGCGCTGGCTTCAAGGTAGCCGCTCCATGGGGGTGCAGGATGGAGCACCTCGTTGCCGGGAGGTCGAGTTAAGGAGAAGGTGCGATGCGATGAGTGTACAACCTCTTTGGTGGCGCCGAATAGGCCTCGGCATCGTCCGAGGAGTCCGTGAGGATGCCGCGGTTCCGGTAGAGCAGGTTAAGGCGGCGTTGTGGGGATGGAGTAGCCGCGATAGACGAGGCGATCGTCGGAGCAGCTCCTTGGAGGTGGAGGACGGGGCGGCTGAACCTGCGGGATGACGAGATGGACGACGGATCCTCATCCGGGGAGGTGGCGAGGGACGTCGAGCTGTTGCGCTGGATGATGTCGGCAGGGAAGAGGCTCCGGCTGGGCAGCGGTGAGGTGGCGGACGGAGGAGGGTGGGGTTTTGCGGCTGGAGCGGAGAGGTTATGGCGGCCTGGGATTTTGAATGGTGAAAAGGGGGCAATGGGAGGGGGTGAAGCATGACTTAGGGATGTGCTTGTCCAAAATGTAGGGTGTATTACAAAAGTAACCCCCCCCCACTGATTTGAACTAGTGGCCCTTTCGGCTCAGGGTTAGAAGGGGTATTTCGCGTGTCGGTATTTGGCAGCTGGAGGGAGTTTTCGCGCGCGTTCTAATTTCGGGATAGCAAGGCGTGGGTTGTGAAGGCGCCAGTTTTGGGAGCACGATATCTGAATTTTCGGGATATAACAGGATGCGGGTTGAATTTTAGGGACAAGCCTAACGTGTAGTAATATTGTACTTGTACATACCAAATCAATTTGCACTTCCCTCAACCAAAAAGAAAACAAAAAATAAAACAATTCACACCACAGAAAGAGAGAGTCTTGCCCCATTTTACTATACAAATGCTATTAAAAGCTACTCCCTTCTTCCATCTATATAGGGCCTAATGCGTTTTTTGATGCTAACTTTGACCAAATATTATAGCAATAATATATGACATGCAACTTACAAAAAGCACACCGTTAAATTCGCCTGTGAAAGGTTCTTTCAATGATATAATTTGCACATTATGCATGTCATATACTATTAATCTTATCAATAGTCAAAGGTGGTCTTAAAAATCTCATTACACCCTATATAGATGGAAGGAGGGAGTATGAATCCATGTTATGTCCGATTAAATTTTTTCGCTTGTTGTATAATGCATGTAACCTACTCATACCAACATTTTAATGCATTCCAAATGTCTATACTACCGCTGCAATTCGAACTAAATTTGAATTCGTTTCTCTATTTCAATAAGAATCTACAATCATGATTGTTGCCAACTTCAACCATCATTCGTGTATTACCTTAAAAGCACACCACATGATTACTATAGAGATAGATATGAACTATGTGTACTACATGAACTCGAATTCTATTTTGAATACAGTTGATGTTGATTCCAAATAATAGTACATTTGATGTACTAACTATATATTCATAATCTAAACCATGTTCCATACGTACACCATGTTTATCACACAAAGTATAGTGCCCCGCCCCCTACATTATGACAAGTATTTAGACGTGAGTGGCAAAAGCCACACATTAGCCCAAATTATAATCAATGTTCTACATTATGATATCTTCTTCAAGTATCTGTATCCACTTTTTTATAATGAATTATGATCTTTGTTCGTCTTTTACACCTTCACGATCCTCCTCTATTTGTAGCTAGCTAGCGCTAACTTTCTATCGTGCATGCATATGCCCGCCCCCCTCTCACACACCCTTATCATGCCCTCCATCATGCACGTTCATTATTTCTCTTTAGGTCGTCCACCAGCGGTGTGTGTAGGCCCCCCGGCTCCTTCTTTCGGGCACACACCGGTCGATATACCTCTCTAGCCAAGTGTGCCTACAACAAACACATATATACTTCCCCTCTTCTCTTCTCACTGTCCATGCCCCTCTATGTGCAATACGATTCCACACAGGTGCACACTCACGCCCCTCTTTTCATTGATCACATACTCGCAGACTCCTCCCCCCCTCAACATGGTAGGCCTCTCACACCACCTCCTAGCCACACCCTCTCCCCATGTCTGCCTCTCCGGACCTTATTTGCTTCTAACACATGCAGGCGTGCATACGAACTGATCTCCCTACATATAGCTAGGTTGACTATAATTCATTTTCACCAAGCACCGATACACTTACCTCGCTAGTTATGTCTCTCCTTTTCTCAGACACACGACGGTTGATCTTCCTATGTAGTTACATATGCTTACCACAACCATATCTTCTTCCCTCATCATCCTTGAATACCTCCCGACCCGTCTCTCACACGCACATGCATAGACAGACAGACATCACCCACCCTCTCTTATTGATATTGCACTCATACCCTCCGTTTGTCTAGCAGGCCTCTCCCACCATTTTTGAGATGCCACTCCACCACCAATCCTCCGACGCTCTACCTTTGTCTTTTTCCCAACCTTATTCCTCTGCTACACATATCCATGGATGTCGA
Source organism: Triticum aestivum (assembly GCF_018294505.1). Lineage (NCBI taxonomy): Eukaryota > Viridiplantae > Streptophyta > Magnoliopsida > Poales > Poaceae > Triticum > Triticum aestivum. Next base: position 202,674,937 of record NC_057804.1, on the reverse strand, counting down.
TCGATCTCCCTCAATACATAGCTAGGTATCTCTCCTTCCCCACACATATACTAGTCGGTCGGTCTCTGCCCCCTCCCCCCCCCCCCCCCCCACACACAAACATCGATAGTCGAACGTTATAGGTAGGTATCCATGCCACGGAGAAAAACTGCACCTCTGCCCTCTCAAATTCCAGTAGGCCAGCCGCCCTGTATCTTTGACGTGGGAAACACAAATTCGATGGCACTCTGTTTCACACACATTGTATATGTTACGTTTTTCTGTTTGAGATATCATCAACACATTGCCTCTGTTTCGCACAAACCATCTCTCTCACACCCACCCACGTACGTACCTGCACCTAAAGAAGAAGTGCACGCAGGACACACGTACTCATGTCTCGTTCCCGGCCACACCCGCGCGGGTACATGGTGGAGTTCTTTTCTGTATGAAAAGGCAGCCCACATGATAATTTGACGCGTGTAGCGGTTGTTTACTCGAAGGAGGGTCAGGTACCATGTCTAGACGGAAAAAAGTTCGACTTGACGCATTAGCACTAAATAAAGTTATATATTCCTCAATGGCACATACAGAATATAAAATGATTGTCGTGGGGAAAATGGAAAAATGGGTTTGTCTCTCGTCACATCATCTCACACAAGGCCGTGGCCTCTCTCTCTCTCTCTCTCAGTGTTGGTCAGTGATCTATCCGCATCCCGTCCGCCGACGGAAAGGGAGGATGTGCATCGTCTCTCTGTTTGACGTTGTTGAGGCAGCACGTCCCGATCTGCAGTACCCGCCGTTCTCTCTGACCAAGCTCCGGCGCGGTAGGGCCTTCGCCACTTGCTCGCTGCTGTAGTATGGGCAGATCCCAGCCACCGGCGCCGTCCTAGTAACATCCTGATGACCCTCAGGTACCGCTTCCTCCGGCCTTGCTCCACTGCCCATCTTCCCATGTTGCTGCATGTGGACCTTCTTTAGTTGTTTGCTTAAATCGTATCTCGGCCGGCGTACTTTCCATCTTGCAATCTCATCCTCAAACCATTTTTGATAAACCACCATGTGCTATCTTTCCCTTATTACATGGAACATGCTTCTTTTTTGTCGGCATATGTGTCTTCAACTCGTGTTATTGGGCAGTAATTGTTTCCTTTCGACCTCCTTTTGCAAATAGGGTTATCCATTTTCACCTCGTTGCTATCGCGACCTTTTGGTGAACTCCAAAAATCACTTTTTTCTAAAGAGTGTTTTGTGCAGTTCCGCCAAAATGTCACACGGGCAACGATTTTACATTTCTGTGGGACTGCGGAAAGGGAGATTGGTTTTGCTATCCTCCTGATCCAACTCCATGCCTAATCTTCTTCAACAAGAAGTTAGTCCTAAAGAGAGATCGTAGAGGTGATCGGCTTCTATTTATGTGTGTTATGTTTCATCATCTAGTTCCACTATTATTGTAATCACACTGACTGGATATCTTTGCAAACAGGGATGGTCCGCTCGATTTTAGTGGAGCTGCACAAAATGATCGGATTGTGGTGTCCTTCATACACCTCTTTTCTGGCTACAGAGTTGGGTGAAACTAGCTGCCAAGCAATGAACACTGTGCCAAGGAAATGGAGCCATGCCTATGAACAACATCGATCAACTATATTATTTTCTTTACTTGTACACCTTCTCACAACTTTGTCTTCAGTTGTGATGTGAATATTGGCATTGATCTGTGAACCATTGAGATGCATTAGCCATGGTAGTTTCATTTGTATTTGATGGAATGTTGTAACGAGATAATCTCGAAGCAACACACATGAATCCTAAGTTGAAACCTTTTTTTTCTTCGGGAACCAAAGTTGAAACCTTCATAGCATCATAGTACAATTTCATCAAAATTATGTCTACATTTAAACAAATCCTGAAGGATTGATAGCAATGCTAGAAACAATTCAACTTCGTTTCGCCGACATGTTGGACATCCTTCATCCGGCTCCACCTTCCATGCAGCAATATTGAGTGCACAACACAACTTCAGGGAAAGATTCACCCCGGTCGTTGCACCATAGTAGTAATGACTAGTGAGCAGTCAAATCACAGAGCCCCACCTTCGCCACAGTAAGTTGCTCGGACGAAGCAACCATCATTTGTCTGTTCCTTGAATCTACTGGTACTCCCATATTCCCATAGTAATAAGTTGCTCAGGAGAATCAACCATCACTATATCCGCTCACGTGTGATGACCACAGGAGCTATCCATTAAGATTGCATGTTAAAAAAATAAAGGTCGATAACTAATGCGGCAAACTTTCAAAAAAACTAATGCGGCACCTCGGGCCAACGCGGCAAGATCACATTTTGCACGAGAAATTACACACCATGTTTCGTTGACATGTGGTCCCGTTCCAACATATTAGTGAGACAACGGCAAGTCCTTTTCTACTAGTATTTCCGAACGGACATGTAGGCCAGGGCGCCTCTTCGTGTACCGTGGCAAACTGGCAAGCGTCCACCGACTCTTCGCCTTTCCCTCTCAATTTGGAACTGCTGTCGCACGCTCTTCCTCTCGCTCCTCCATTTTCCTTTAGCCCTTCACCCTTCCTTCTGCCATTATTCGATCGTCTTCTCCATGGAGGGAACAGGCCGAAAACGACACCGTTATTCTTGCCCCGATCTGAAATATGACGTGGTGGAGGAACTCATTGATCGGTGCAATGTCATCACCTCGGCTAGCATGGCAGGTTTGTTCAAGACCATTCTCGACTCAACTAATAACATCATTACAAGGAACCCAAGAGTCAAGGAGCGGTTTGATCTCCCCTATCTTCTTCGTCGTGACCCTGATGACTACTGGCGCGGGGACGACGGAGGCCTCGCCTTGTGCAAGTTGATGCCGCTTGATAATGATATGTATGATGTTAAGATGCCATCACTTGAGGGCAAGGATTAGGCAGGCGCAAATGGAGATTGGGTTGTTTATATTGGGTACAACTGCGAGTGGGAACTTGTGAATGTGTACACTCGTCCGGGTTCCACTTCGAAAAATCTCAGCAGACTGCCCAGAGGTTGAGCACACCGGTATTCTACGCACGTTCAAATACGATCATGGTGACTGTCTTCTATGGAAGATAACAATTTGTCGAGTTCCCAACCGCTCTTGGAATTACAAGAACTATGAAGTTGTTTCTATCTTCGACAAGCTTGTTGCCGTCCTTTGTGGTTCGACTCGATGGATATTGCTCAAAACTCAGTTTCTATACATGGATGTGTACTGTGATGCAATTCAATACGAGGGTCCTGTGTTTGCTTCCACCGCTCATGGCACTGTTTTTGCATGGGATCCTTGTAGTTTTGGTACGTTTGTCTTCCACCGTAATTATAATTGTTTCATCCACATGCATGCAGGTTGGCAAGTTTCCCTTTACTAATTAACCTTTTTCTTGTGTTTCCAAGGTCATATGAACATTCCACCACCTATACTTGAAAATTTTCATAACCAAGGGGGATATGATGATGGTGATGATCAAGAGCATGAGGACGAGCAGAACGTATATACTCAGTGGCACCTGGCAACTAATTCCAATGGATCACCTCTTCTTGTTTGTATATAGCGCACTGACTTTGTTACTACTGAGGGAGCATGTGTTGTCTCCCATGGTCGCCCTCTCCGGACCTATTCCAACACCCGTTGCATGGTATTCAGGATGGATACTAGTGTGCTAGCACCAACACCTTCTCCCTGGTACAGAATTGATAGTCTTGGAGAAAACTCGCTCTTCCTTGGACAAAACTATCCGATGATGGTGAAAGGCGATCCAACTACTGTTGACACAATGTTACTGGTACCATTTATGAGAAGCAACTGTGTCTATACCACGGACATTTGGGTGGTTCCCTACCCTGGTACTGATGTAGTAGGCCGCTTCAGCCCGGATGATCAGTCATGCGTTGGTTTCGAGATCGACAATAGATGGCCCGTCCCAGAGAATCACTTGTGATTCAAAGCAAGTGTTTCCAAAACCGAGGATTGGTTGAGTTGAAGTTCATTTCATTGCTTGTTATTTGTTGTGTGATGAAAACTTTAGTATTTATAATGTATCCTCGTTGTCGATGTGGGTTGATGACCTGTTGTATGTAATAAAATGATATGCCTGTGATAAACTTACTAAATTTATGAATGGCTTTCGAGTCGCTTTTCTTAGTGAGTGGTGCGACGAGGCAACAAAATATTTTCCGAATACATAATTATATGTGCATTGCAACAGGTTATCGGATGAGGCCAATCAACAATAGTAGTACACTATTTGTACTAGCTTCACATGCTTCGCGCGTCGGGCGGGTGTTTTTACTGTAGCCATATGTTAATGTGTTCGTTGTACCTAACCAACACCTCGAATCATCGATACTAGTACTATATAGTAAGTAGTAGGAGTAGTACGGTGGCATGGGCCAGAACAAGCATTCACGTCCTGGAGTATGGCACACGCCACCAGCACGACTTCCATCTGACACCATATTTCTTGGAGTCCGTGCTAGAGTAATCTCTTCAACCTCATTGTTTCTCTAACTGTAGGACCTTGAGAAGAGGTGTATAGTGGGGGTGATTAGACACTAAGTACCAAAGTTGCAGTTTTTAAATTCTTAAAGTTTAAGTTGAGTTTAGGCACAAGTTTAACATTCCAACACATATCAAGCAAGCATGCAAAGAGTATATGAGCAGCGGAAAGTAAAGCATGCAACTTGCAAGAATGTAAAGGGAAGGGTTTTGGAGGATTCAAACACAATTGGAGACACAAATGTTTTTGGCGTGGTTCGGATAGGTGGTGCTATCGTACATCCACGTTGATGGAGACTTCAACCCACGAAGGGTAACGGTTGCGCGAGTCCACGGAGGGCTCCACCCACGAAGGGTCCACGAAGAAGCAACCTTGTCTCTCCCGCCATGGCCATCGCCCACGAAGGACTTGCCTCACTAGCGGTAGATCTTCACGAAGTAGGCGATCTCCTTGCCCTTACAAACTCCTTGGTTCAACTCCACAATCTTGTCGGAGGCTCCCAAGTGACACCTAGCCAATCTAGGAGACACCACTCTCCAAGAAGTAACAAATGGTGCGTTGATGATGAACTCCTTGCTCGTGTGCTTCAAATGATAGTCTCCCCAACACTCAACTCTCTCTCATAGGTTTTGGATCTGGTGGAAAGAAGATTTGAGTGGAAAGCAACTTGGGGAAGGCTAGAGATCAAGATTCATATGGTAGGAATGGAATATCTTGGCCTCAACACATGAGTAGGTAGTTCTCTCTCAGAAATGGATGCTGGAAGTGTAGGTTTGTTCTGATGGCTCTCTCCACGAATGAAGAGGAGGTGGTGGGGTATATATAGCCTCCACACAAAATCTAACCGTTACACACAATTTACCAAACTCGGTGGGAGTGAATCATCAAACTCGGTCGGACCGATTTAGTAAACCTAGTGACCGTTAGGATTTTCGGTGGGACCGAAATGCAACTCGGTAGACCGATATGGTTAGGGTTAGGGCATAACGTAATCTCGGTGAGACCGATTACACAAACTCGGTGGGACCGATTTTGGTAATTAGCTAACCAGAGAGTTGGTCAGGCAAACTCGGTGGGACCGATCATCAAACTCGGTGGGACCGATTTTGATAATAAGTTAACCAGAGAGTTTGCATTGTAATCTCGGTAGTACCGATTGCTCAAACTCGGTGAGACCGATTTTGATAATGGACATACACAGAGAGATTACAATCCCATCTCGGTGAGACCGAGATCCCTACCGGTGAGACCGATTTGCCTAGGGTTTGTGGCAGTGGCTAAGACATCCAAACTCGGTGGCGCCGGATAGAAAGAATCAGTGGGGCCGAGTTTGACTTTAGGTTTAGGACATATGTGTGGAAGTGGGAAAGTAGTTGAGGGTATTTGGAGCATATCACTAAGCACTTGAAGCAAGAGGCTCATTAAGCAACACCTCATCCCTCCTTGATAGTATTGGCTTTTCCTATAGACTCAATGTGATCTTGGATCACTAAAATGTAAAATGAAGAGTCTTGAGCTTGAAGCTTGAGCCAATCCTTTGTCCTTAGCATCTTGAAGGAGTTCCCACATCCTTTAGTCCATGCCACTCCATTGTTGAACTTATCTGAAACATACTAGATAAAAGTGTTAGTCCAACAAGAGATATGTTGACATTAATTACCAAAACCACCTAGGGAGCACTTGTGCTTTCAATCTCCCCCTTTTTGGTAATTGATGACAACATACATCAAAGCTTTAGATAAAGATATAAAGAATAGCAAGTAAAGCTTTGGAAAGACATGTAACAAGCATAGGCTCCCCCTACATGTATGCAATCATGTGAATATGGAATATAGAAGCATGTGAGAGCATAACCATGATAGAGCAGGCAATGTGTTACATGTATCTTGGCCATATGCATCAGAGCAAAGAATATTAAAGGAAATACCTTCATGCCCATGAGTCCTTCTTGCAAACAGTATGTACATCAGCAAGAATTCCTCATACACATGATTGTGATGCATATACTTACCTTGTAGTCTTGAGTTGGCTTAGGATGGAATGAACCTGCGTAAACAAGGTTAGATAACACAGATACATCTACTAGCCAGAGCAAACAGAAGAAACCACAAGAATACCAAGACTGGGATGGCATGTAGAGAGTGAGTACTAAGTACCACATTAGACATGTCCCCAAGAGTAAAGATATGCAATGAATTTGAATGATTTCTTTCCCTTAGATGTCTTGCTCCCCCTGAATCTAGCATGGGATACTGGGAGAAGATAGGGAATAGAAAATCAGAGCTGAAAGATATAAGTGAACAGAGCTAATGCAAACTAATGCAAATAAACACATATGAACATGTCTTTCCCCTCAAGAAGACATGTGGCATCTCTCCTCTTGAACACCAAGCATCTGGGATCCTTGAGAAATACTTTCTACTTGAGTATTCTCTCCCCCTGGAGATCTCTTTCTCCCCCTGAGGAGGTGATACTATCCTCTCTGATGTGATCTCTCTAAATGATAAGCTTTGATGTGATCTCTCTCTCCCCCTTTGACATCAATTTCCAAGAAGGGTTCTGGAATTGTCGGAGTGGGTTGATCCTTGAGTCACAACAAAGCATTGATAAAAATGTGATGCTTGTAGAGGACAAGATTCATTGAGTGGAGCTGGATCAGAAGAAACACAGAATAAGTGGCAAACTGTTTTTCCTGTTGTGAAATCGGTGGCACCGAGTGGTATGCTTCGGTTGGTACCGAAAGGATTCGGTTGGACCGAAAATAACAAATCGGTGTAACCGAGTTCATCGCAGAGAAAACACTTGTCACCTTAGCTCACTAGACTAATAAGATCTCACAAAGATTTGCAAGGAATTTACTGAATGATATGCAATGAATTGGATGCAGAAAATGCAGAGCAAACAGAAAGAAATCTAGATGAAGTTTTTTTTGAAAGGGGAAACAAATATGCATGAGACAAATGCAAAAACACATAAAAGAACACAAGAGAACTTCATCTAGAGATGGTCGGCGACAAAGTCACCTATGTTAGAGTATATTGACTTAGGAGTCAAGTGAGATCACTTGATCATAGGTCATACTCATCTTTTAAGCTCAAAATGGGGTTGCCATTTTTCGTTTAAGCATCTTGATGTATTCACATCTTGTCGAGTTGCTTTAACTCATGACTTGGAGTAAAGCTTCTCTAAGATGGAATAACATACCTTGGTTGGTGGTGTTGTCCATGTAGTTGAACTTGTGTGGGTTGCTCAAGGTTGATGTAGCTCATCAAGAGTTGGGAGCACCACTTGGAATTTGAGTCCATCTACCTACATGGGTTAGTTCTTGCAAGGAAGAGCACTTGTGTATCCAAAAATGACAATCATGAAGCTCAACATAGAATTTGTCAAAGGATATGTTTGAATGGTTTCGTGCTTCCTTGTCTTCAACCACCTTGTGTAGAGACTTGGTGATGTAGAGATTGCTCAAGATATGAGTAGGTTACAATCTCATGGAATTAGATTCAACCAAGTACCTACATGGGTTAGATAACATGCAAGATACAAATATATCCAAGACATAAGATTTTCATCATAAGAGAAATATCAAGGATTAGTCATAAGCTCATGTCTTGCATGTATCCAATGGAGTTTCTACTCCAAGTTTGAAGCATCAATGATGTTCAATTCTCCTCTTAACCTGCAAAACACTTTCTCATCAAGAGGTTTAGTGAATATATCCGCTAATTGCTTTTCGGTGCGAACATGCTTAAGATCAATGTCACCCTTAGCAACATGATCTCGAATGAAATGATGACGAACTTCAATATGCTTAGTTCGAGAATGTTGCACAGGATTATGACCAATTTTGATAGCACTTTCATTGTCACAAAGCAATGGAACATGTTTCACATATATCCCATAATCTTTAAGAGTTTGGGTCATCCAAAGTAATTGAGCACAACATGAACCAGCGGCAATGTATTCCGCTTCGGCAGTGGATAAGGATACCGAGTTTTGTTTCTTGGAGGACCAAGACACAAGAGATCTACCAAGAAATTGACAAGTACCCGAAGTGGACTTTCTATCAACCTTGTCTCCGGCATAGTCCGAGTCGGAGTAGCCAACAAGATCGAAAGAGGCCCTCTTAGGATACCAAATGCCAAAATTTGGTGTATGGATTAAGTATCTCACTATCCTTTTCACGGCCTTAAGATGACATTCTTTAGGAGCAGCTTGATATCGTGCACACATGCACACACTTAGCATGATATCGGGACGTGAAGCACATAGATATAACAATGAACCAATCATAGAGCAATAAACCTTTTGATCAACCGGTTCACCATCTTTGGTCAAGTCAAGATGTCCACTAGTAGGCATGGGTGTAGTCATACCTTTGCATTCTTGCATATTGAACTTCTTGAATAAGTCCTTGGTGTACCTCGTTTGAGAAACAAAAGTACCTTCCTTAGTTTGCTTGATTTGCAACCCAAGAAAGAATTTGAGTTCACTCATCATAGACATCTCAAACTTCTCTGACATTAGCTTCTCAAACTTTTCACTAAAATGAGGGTTAGTTGAACCAAATATAATATCATCAACATAAATTTGGCACACAAATAGTTCTCCATTAACCCTTTTAGTAAAAAGTGTGGAATCAATTTTCCCAATTTCAAAGCCTTTTTCAATAAGGAACTTGGTCAAGCATTTATACCATGCTCTAGGAGCTTGTTTAAGACCATAAAGAGCTTTGTGAAGTTTGTAAACATGATTGGGTTTCTTAGGATTGACAAAGCCGGGAGGTTGTTTAACATAAACTTCCTCCTCTATTTCACCATTTAGAAAAGCACTTTTAATGTCCATTTGGTACAAGGTGATATCATGGTGATTAGCATAGGCAAGTAAGATGCGAATGGACTCAAGTCTAGCAACGGGAGCGTAAGTCTCACCATAGTCCATACCTTCGACTTGTGTGTAGCCTTGGGCGACGAGACGTGCTTTGTTGCGAACTACTTGTCCATCTTCATCTTGCTTGTTGCGAAACACCCATTTGGTACCGATGATGTTGTGGTTGTTGTCGGGCTTCTCAACCAATGTCCAAACTTGGTTCCTCTCAAAGTTGTGTAGCTCTTCATGCATAGCATTTATCCAATCCGGATCTTCCAATGCTTCTTCGACCTTCATAGGTTCAATGCTAGAGATGAAAGAATAGTTTTCACAAAAGTTAGCTAAACGAGTTTTAGAGCGAGTGATTCTCCCGGTTTGAATATCATTGTAGATTTGCTCGACGGGATGGTCTTTAGCAATTCTTGCTCGAACTCGTGAAAGCTTTTGCTTGGTTCTTGGTTGAACTTCTTCTTCATCTTGTTCTTCTTCTTGGCCTTCTTCATTGTTGGCGTTGTCGTTCTCTTGTCGTGGTGGAGAAGGAGGTTGTTGACGTTCATCTTGATGCACTTCCTCGTTTTCTTCATCTTGGTGTGTCCCACTTGTGGATGCTTCCGTATCAACTCTTGGTTCACCTTGTCGTGAAGTAGAAGCTTCCACTTGGACGGACGAGGTACTCTCCTTCACCTCCGTTGGACGGACCTTGCCAATAGACAAGTCTTGGATTGCTTCCGAAGGATCTTTGTCTCCTACATCAATTGGCAATTGCTCTACTTGCGAGCCGTTAGATTCATCAAACTTCACATCTACCGTCTCTTCAACCTTTCGGGTGAAATTGTTGTAGACACGGTAAGTGTGAGAGTTTGAGCCATAACCTAGTAGGAAACCTTCATGAGACTTAGGAGCAAATTTAGAACGACGATGCTTATCAAGAATGTAGCACTTTGAGCCGAATACTCGAAAGTATCCAACTTGGGGTTTGTTACCGGTGAGGAGCTCGTATGCCGTCTTGCCGAGTAGCTTGTGAAGATACAAGCGATTTGTTGCATGACAAGCTGTCTCAACCGCTTCTGCCCAAAAGTGCTTCGGCGTCTTGTACTCATCAAGCATCGTTCTCGCCATTTCGATGAGCGTCCGGTTCTTCCTCTCAACAACTCCATTTTGTTGAGGTGTGTACGTAGCCGAGAACTCGTGTGAAATCCCTTCTTCGTCAAGAAAGGTGTCCACATTTGCGTTCTTGAACTCCGTTCCGTTGTCGCTGCGAACCTTCTTGATCTTCACTTCAAATTGATTTTGGGCCTTCCTAGCGAAGTTTTTGAAGATCTTTTGGACCTGCGATTTATCATCGAGAAAGAACACCCACGTAAATCTTGAAAAATCATCAACTATAACTAGACCAAAAGAATTTCCACCGAGACTCTTGTAAGAGTTGGGACCAAAAGATCCATATGAAGTAGCTCAAGTGGCCTCCTTGTGGTCATGATGTTCTTCACGGGATGCCTTCCTCCAACCTGTTTACCTGCTTGACAAGCACTGCAAAGTCTATCCTTATCAAATATGACATCGTTAACACCAAGGATATGATTCCCTTTAATAAGCTTGTCAAGGTTTCTCATGCCAACGTGACCTAGTCGTCTATGCCATAACCAACCTTTTGAGGATTTAGCAATGAAGCAAGTTTTAGGTTGAGCCTTTTTAGTGAAATCAACAATGTAAAGATCACCTCTACGTATACCGGTAAAGACCATTTTATGATTGTCTCGACGAAACACTTGGCAATCTACTTCAGTAAATAGGACATTGAAACCGAAATCAGCAAGTCTAGATACTGAAAGTAAGTTGTATCCAAGAGATTCAACGAGCATAACATTTTGTATGGAGCTATCATGTGATATGGCCACCTTACCGAGGCCAACCACCTTACCCTTTGAGTTGTCACCGAAAGTGACATACTTTCGAGGACTATCATTTCAGCAAGCTCACGAAACATGTCTTTATCTCCGGTCATGTGATCGGTACATCCACTATCAAGAACCCATTCCTTTCCTCCTGACATATATCCCCGAAGATTTGCCATAAGACCAAAATGTCTCATTGCATCATCAAGATCGAAGTCACTATCATCATCCTCATCATAGTATCCATGTTCAACATCGTCATGTGGTGGATCAAATCCTAGAGAGGGTGATTCGTTAGAGTGAGTTTGACAATGATCTTGCTTATGAATTTTTATAGCTTCGGAAATAATATCACTAATAATTCCAACATCTCCTTTGGCACGCATAAGGTTTGTAAGCTCAAATAGACGATCACCAAACATAGGATCACTAGTATTCATCTTACTCAAAGCAATAGACTTATGGAGAATTTCATCAAGATTTTTCAAGGAATAATCTGGAAAGCGTTCCTCAAGAAATTTCCATATAGTGTAGGCACACTTAAGAGTAGGCAAACATCCAATCAAGTTTCTAGGCAATCCTCTAATAATAAGTTCGGCGGTTCTAAGATTCCTAACCATGTCAATTGACTCATCAAGGGTAGGATGCATAGGATCAACATGAGGTGCACAAGGGCTAGCAATGTACTTGTTCAAATGATATTGATTGAAAATTACAAGCATCTCATTTTTCCACTCATGAAAATACTCTCCATCAAGAATAGGCACTCTATGTCTAAGACTCCCCAAAGTAGACTCATCCATCTTCCTCCAATGGTGATTAAACCAAGGCAATGGAGACCAATGCTCTGATACCACTTGTAGGACCTTGAGAAGAGGTGTCTAGAGGGGGGGTGATTAGACACTAAGTACCAAAGTTGCAGTTTTTAAATTCTTAAAGTTTGAGTGGAGTTTAGGCACAAGTTTAACATTCAGAACACATATCAAGCAAGCATGCAAAGAGTATATGAGCAGCGGAAAGTAAAGCATGCAACTTGCAAGAATGTAAAGGGAAGGGTTTTGGAGGATTCAAACGCAATTGGAGACACGGATGTTTTTGGCGTGGTTCCGATAGGTGGTGCTATCGTACATCCACGTTGATGGAGACTTCAACCCACGAAGGGTAACGGTTGCGCGAGTCCACGGAGGGCTCCACCCACGAAGGGTCCACGAAGAAGCAACCTTGTCTATCCCACCATGGCCGTCGCCCACGAAGGACTTGCCTCACTAGCGGTAGATCTTCACGAAGTAGGCGATCTCCTTGCCCTTACAAACTCCTTGGTTCAACTCCACAATCTTGTCGGAGGCTCCCAAGTGACACCTAGCCAATCTAGGAGACACCACTCTCCAAGAAGTAACAAATGGTGCGTTGATGATGAACTCCTTGCTCTTGTGCTTCAAATGATAGTCTCCCCAACACTCAACTCTCTCTCATAGGATTTGGATCTGGTGGAAAGAAGATTTGAGTGGAAAGCAACTTGGGGAAGGCTAGAGATCAAGATTCATATGGTAGGAATGGAATATCTTGGCCTCAACACATGAGTAGGTAGTTCTCTCTCAGAAATGGTAAGTTGGAAGTGTAGGTTTGTTCTGATGGCTCTATCCACAAATGAAGAGGAGGTGGAGGGGTATATATAGCCTCCACACAAAATCTAACCGTTACAGACAATTTACCAAACTCGGTGGGACCGAATCATCAAACTCGGTCGTACCGATTTAGTAAACCTAGTGACCGTTAGGATTTTCGGTGGGACCGAAATGCAACTCGGTAGGACCGATATGGTTAGGGTTAGGGCATAACGTAATCTCGGTGAGACCGATTACACAAACTCGGTGGGACCGATTTTGGTAATTAGCTAACCAGAGAGTTGGTCAGGCAAACTCGGTGGGACCGATTACTCAAACTCGGTGGGACCGATTTTGATAATAAGTTAACCAGAGAGTTTGCATTGTAATCTCGGTAGTACCGATTGCTCAAACTCGGTGAGACCGATTTTGATAATGGACATACACAGAGAGATTACAATCCCATCTCGGTGAGACCGAGATCCCTATCGGTGAGACCGATTTGCCTAGGGTTTGTGGCAGTGGCTAAGACATCCAAACTCGGTGGCGCCGGATAGAAAGAATCAGTGGGGCCGAGTTTGACTTTAGGTTTAGGACATATGTGTGGAAGTGGGAAAGTAGTTGAGGGTATTTGGAGCATATCATTAAGCACTTGAAGCAAGAGGCTCATTAAGCAACACCTCATCCCTCCTTGATAGTATTGGCTTTTCCTATAGACTCAATGTGATCTTGGATCACTAAAATGTAAAATGAAGAGTCTTGAGCTTGAAGCTTGAGCCAATCCTTTGTCCTTAGCATCTTGAAGGAGTTCCCACATCCTTTAGTCCATGCCACTCCATTGTTGAACTTACCTGAAACATACTAGATAAAAGTGTTAGTCCAACAATCGATATGTTGACATTAATTACCAAAACCACCTAGGGAGCACTTGTGCTTTAGCTAACTCATCCATCGCGCGGCAGGCGAGTTGGGGGTGTGCCTATAGTCGGTTTCCTCAACTACAGTCCCACTTGTAAGGCCAACTCCAATGCTCTATCAATATATCGATGTACTCTTCTTCCCAATACAAAAACTTTCATCCATTCTACTCCCTCCGTTCCACAATACATGCATTCTATTTGTCAAAATATAGATGTATCTAGACATGTCTTAGTATATAGGTACATCCATTTTTGGACAAATGGAAGTCAAGTATTTTGGAACGGAGGGAGTACACAATAAAAATTTTAAGTTAGCACAACCGAAGATTTGGTTGGGTTCTTCCTCCTTTTGCCGACACGTGGGACATCCAGCATCCAGGTCGTGTCATGCAAGAAAATAGAGTGATAGTTGAAGCCACGTGATGTGCATCTTGGGTTAAACTGTAAATAAAATCTTACTACTCTTGAGTAACTACAAAAGCGGCCACCGAAGATCTTTATTGGATTTTTTTTCATCACCAGCACATCGAGGTGAAAGATGTGTAGGTTCAGTGGGTCCTCTTGCGTTTTCACTGACATGTGGGACCGCATGTGATCAAACAGACGATGGGCTCCGTGCATCCGATGGCTGGCTGAGAAGAGAGATAGAGGAGGGCTGAGCATGGACTCCAAGAAATTTGTTCTATGTAACCAGCACCTTGATATTCGCGTGTCGTTGTTTCTAGAATAAAAAAAGGAGGTACCCCTACTTATGTTACTCCCACTACGCCTAGCCTAAGGTTAGTAGGTGACCTTACGCTTGGCTCTTCGCCTCTTCCGGAAGTCGATGGTTCTACAGTAGTGCTTCTGGCAATCTGACACCAAATGAACTGTTGCACGTCCACAGCTTGTAAGCAAAAGTTTCTCCTCGTGCTACGAGCCACCGTGCACGCGTTGGTGAGGGAAAGGCGTAATCAAGCTTCTCGTCGTTCTGCGAGTTGACGGGACACATCAAAGTTATTTAGTACGTACTCTCTCCAAAAAAAGGGCTTACCATGTCATTGCTACCATCCCGTGCTCCGTCGTTAAGTACATGCACTATTCACGTGCCATCGAGGAGAAAAATATTGCGTAGGTGCCATCGAAGTGCACGGCTCACTTACGCACTGCTTATCTGATTATCTCCATTTTCTTGCATGACACGTGCACCTTGATGCTAGATGTCCCGCGTGTTGGGAAAAGGATGAACAAAGCTCACGTCAAAGAAAAGAGTTGAAGATCATAGATTCCCGACGACCGAGAAGGAGCAAGGAACCTCGCGGTGGAGCGTCTGCAAGGAACCTTGCGTGTTTTCCCCTGTTTTTTGCCGCCTGCCCACCTATAAACAAATAAAAGAACATGAACTTTTTGCTAACCACTATAAACGGTACGTCAGGATGCTAAGTTGAAGATGTTTTATACTCCCTATGTTCCCAAATATAAGTCTTTTTAGAGATTGCAATAAGGGACTACATACAAAACAAAAATGAGTGAATATACACTCTAAAATATGTCTACATACATCTGTATGTTGTAGTCTATTTGAAATGGCTAGAAAGACTTTTATTTAGGAATGGAGGGAGTAGTTTATATTGAATTATTGATAACCATGCAACAAGCCACGCATGTACAGGATGCATGCAGCCACACATCTACACAAGCCAACGCACTAACTCCCTCCGATCCAACTCATGCACAGCATGGAGCACACAATGCACGTACACAACACGTGCATGCACACACGCTCGGTTGCAGAATGCATGTGAATAACACATGCATGCGCACACACTCGGCTGCATGGAGGCATGCGTCATCCGCGGCGACGTCCGGTTCGTCGTGCTACGGTGAAGCTCGCACGCAACAGTGCATACGCATCTCTTGCAGCACCTCTTTGTCGTCGTTGCTCAACTACTAGTCGGAGACGA
The DNA here is from genome assembly GCF_018294505.1 of Triticum aestivum. NCBI lineage: Eukaryota > Viridiplantae > Streptophyta > Magnoliopsida > Poales > Poaceae > Triticum > Triticum aestivum. The sequence continues at coordinate 202,659,183 of NC_057804.1, read as the reverse complement.
AGACGACTGCAGCCTCGGCCTTAGAGCTAGCACCGATGGAAAAACACGCACGCTGCACGCACATGAGCATGTACGGAGTGCCCACAACGTGGTGGTGGTGCGTCCCCAGTCGCCTCTACTCCTTCTGCGCATGTTGTCTATCAAGGCGGCTGCATGCTAATGATGATGTGGGTGAGATCTTCTAGGACTTAGATGATGATGAGGAAAATTATGAGACACAAGGTGACGTACACCGTCAAGGTCCACTGTCAAGGGGGTGCTAGTAAGTGCTTAGATGTGGCTAGATGAGGTTCTAAGTGCATTAAATGGCTTAGTAACTCAAGTCTTCAATGCATAGGTGCTTAGTTTATTGGTGCCACATCATATTTTATGCCTACGTGGCAGGCTTAGCAGCTATACATGGTGGACCACTGGGAGAGGCCAAGGCTGGTCATAGTGGGGAGTAACTTATACTGTAACATATTACTATGTTACTCTAAACATCTCTATATACCGGAAAGGAGGGAGTAGTAACATAGACTAGTTTCATATGCAGAGTATGGGAGCACATGATATTTTCCCATCCGGACCGATCCCAAGTTGGCTTCTCACCTTCTTGGCCCAACAAAAACCCCTCCCCCATCCCGCGCACGCTTCCCGCCCGGTGCCAGCTAAGCCCGCCGCTCCACATTGATGGCAAGTCAGGGCGATGCAACCTCTCACTACTTCCGTCGTTGAAGCGGCACACCGACCGAGGCCATCGCCCGCTGCACGCCCGGCATTTCAGACTACACAGTGGAGAGTAACTTTAGAGCAAGTACTCCTACTATAATTAGATGACATAACCAGGCTATAAGGATTTAAATATAGTATTTGTGCTTAGTTGAAGGATAGAGAAGAGGAGAGAGAAGAGAAGCGGATTGTAAATGTGTAGCCGGTTGTACTCCAACATACTTTGTGAGACAAAAGGTGGGGCCATTATTAATGATATAGTATTTATACTAAAGGGACCAACGGACGCCTTAATTACTCCGGGTTTTTTAGACAAACCTTGGTGGGGCTATTATTGACTTTTTTGAGCTACTATTGACTTGGACGTGGGGTTGGGGGCCAAAGGCCTACTATTATACTCGCACAACCGACCTGACATGCTCTACCCTAGCCGCCGCTGTATCATATTGTTTCGCACCATTCTAGATATTAGCGCCGCCACACAATTCTTCTCCAGCCCTCCTTCTGGCGTGCACCGCGAGAAGGGACAGCATTCCTACGAACCCCGCCTTTCGTGATCCTGTATGTGAGAGGGGCAATCAGGTTTTCGGGGAGCACACTCCTGTGACTGCTGACTGTAAGTGCATCTAGTGCCACCCCTAGTTGGTTTTGGAGTATTGACGACAAAGTTGGTTGAGGGACTAATGCGTTTGTGAGAATTGCAGGATAACGCATGAAGTGTCCCTCATTGATTCGGTTTACCTACCGGAGATGACCCCTAAAAATGTATGAAGACATTGAAGACAATGGTGGTGTGTGAAGATATTCACACTTAAGACTATGACATGAGAAGACATTGAGTGAAGACTATGGAGCGCCAAGACTGAGTTGTTTCGTTGTTTCCTTCTCTTCTTTGTTGAGTCATAGGAACCACCGTACTGTTAAGTGGGGTCCAAGTGAACAAAGTCAGAGTGACTGAAGTGATGCTCAACCCAAACCCTATGTCTTCGAGCGAAGACAATGAGAGCAAATCTTATCCAGAGTTGGATGAGTCAGCTTTGCTTGTAGCCCAAGTAAAGTTGTCGTGTGTGTTTGAAATCTGACCGTTGGAACACGTGTCAGTTCCTTAGTGACCCAGGGTCATTTCGGACATATCAGGTCGGGTTGCCTTGTGGCTATAAATAGCCCACCCCCTACACCATAAATTGGTGGCTGCTCAGAGTTAGTTTATGGCTTTTGTCATTTTGAGAGCAACCCACCTTGGAGCCTTTGAGAGAGAAATCCTTGCGAGGACAAAGCCCAAACACCCAGAGCCAACGAGTGTTAGGCATCACTGAAGTCTTTCTGTCTGTGTGACTTGAAGACTTATTACACTTGAGGAATGTGTATCCTCCAGCCGGTTAGGCGTCGCGTTCTGAGCATCCAAGAGTCATTGTGGATTGCCGGTGAACGAAGTCTGTGAAGGTTCGGAAGTCTACCTTGAAGACTTACCAAAGTGATTGGGCGAGGACTATGTGTCCTTAGCTCAAGGGGAATAAGGTGAAGACGCGGTCTTCTGAGTTGAATCTCAGCCTCCCTGACCAAACGTACAGTTGTCACAGTAACTGGAACTGGTCCAACAAATCCTATGTCTTCAACAAGTGATTGGTTCTATCCCTTCCCTCCTTACTTTGAGTTTGTCTTTGTGAAGTAATTGTTTATTTGTCTTATTTGTTTGACTTCATTGCTTGACTACTATCGTTGATTGGCTTCATACTATCTTCCATCCTGATCCTTACTACCTAGCTGCTATTAGTCTTTATACGTTCACATTATTGCATACTTGACTATGGCTTGCTTGTTGTAGTTTATCTTCCGCTGCTTATCAATTAGGTCATTTATATTGTTTGTCTTCAAAACTTCCACGTTTTGAAGACTTTGATAAATATTGCCTATTCACCCCCCCCTCTAGTCGATAACTAGCACTTTCAATTGGTATCAGAGCAAGCTACTCCCTTGTTCTGTGTGATTCGGTTTAACCACCTCGAGTTTAGCTATGTCGACTGCAGGGATAATCAAAGTCTCTGCTGCTTGCCCCGTGTTCGATGGAACTGAATATCCCTACTGAAAGAATAAGATGCGCATGCATCTTGAAGCCATTGATGTCGACCTCTGGTATGTCGTCAAGAACGGCGTTCCAAAAACTGGTGAAGGTGTCACCCCTGCTGATGTCAAGAAGTTCATTCAACTGGACTCGACTGCAAAGAACATCATCTGTGGTCATCTGACCAAAGGACAGTATGGTCATGTGAGTGCTCTAGAAACGTCAAAGCTAGTTTGGGACTGGCTATCCAAGGTCAACGAAGGCGTCTCTACACAGAGAGACCAGAGGATCAGTGTTCTTCGCAATCTCTTCAACCGCTTCAAGAGAAACGATAATGAAAATGTCCAGCTCACGTTCGATCGCCTCACCGACATCACAAATGAGCTTCAGGCTCTCGGCACCACTAAGATCACCAAGCATGAAATTGTCAAGACGCTGCTGAGATCTCTTGACAGCTCCTTTGACACCGTTTCCCTCATGATACAAGAACGTCCTGACTTCAAGACTATCGATCCGTCTGATATACTTGAGAGGCTCAACACACATGAGTTCCAGCTTTCTGAGAAAAGAGATATTTATGGCCCCAACTATGGCCGAACTCGTGCTTTGAAGGCAAAAGTTGTTTCCTCATCTGAAGAAGAAGAATCTGACTGCGGTTCTGATGATCCTGAAGACATTGGAAGGGAACTTGCTATGCTTGTGAAGAAGTTCCAGAAATTCACCAAGAAGAAGGGCTTCAGAAAGTCTTCACGATCCAGTTCAAGAAATGATGAAGCTTCCACTCAAGACAACAAGAAGAGAACCTGTCACAAGTGTAAGAAGCCTGGGCACTACATCTCTGAGTGTCCCTAGTGGGACAATAAGAAGAAGACGAAGAAGAAGAGCAAGGAATATGACTCTGATGACAAGAAGAAGAAGAAATCTTCAAAGTCTTCTTCCAAGTCCTCATCAAAGTCTTCATCTCATAAGAAGAGCTCATCTGGCAAGGCTCGTGCTTTTGTTGGCAAGGAAATGGATTCAGAGGAGGAGTCTGCTTCTGAGGAGGCGGAGGTGGAATCTGAAGTTGAGTCCGACTCTGGCGTTGCAAGTCTGGCTCTAGCCACAGCCTACGTTGCCAAGTCCATCTTCAACACTGAAGACAATGACTCCCACACCAACGCTGATGATGACAAGGACGATCCTGCTCCCACCTACTGCTTCATGGCACGCGGTGCGAAGGTAAAATCACGCGATGCTTACTTTCAAACTTCAAGTGAAGATGACTCTGATTGTGAATCTAAACCCAGCTACAAAATACTTGCTAAAATTGCTACTGAACAACAAAGGGCTATGGAACATACTCAAAAACTGTTAGACAAAAGCGATGACCTGTTGGACGCGGAAATGACACGTTCACAGTCCTTAGTTGAAGACATAAAAATCTTCATGCTAAGTATCAAGAACTTGAAAGTCTTCATGAGACGCTCTCAACCACTTATGAAAAGCTCTCCTATGATTATCTTCAAAGGAAGCAAGAGCTTGAGAAATTGAAAGCGACTCATGAAGATCTTCAAAAAGAGAATGAGTCATTTCGCGCTCAACAGATCAGTTCCGCTCAGGATGGATTTGAACCACCATGTTTAAAATGCATTGAGCGTGATAACGCTACCTCTGTTGCTGAATGTTCCAATGCTGCTACTGTTGCTTTTTCTTCAACTACTGGTGTGGTAACTAACCCCTCTGCTGAGGATACCACTACTATTGCTGATGAAAATGCTAGGTTGAAGACATTGCTTGAAACAGGGATGTATAAAAGTCTGAAAGGACATCAGACACTTTGCGATGTCCTCAAAAAGCAGATTCTGAACTGAAACCCTAGGAAAGAGGGTGTTGGGTTCAAGAGGAAAATGAATGCTGATGGTTCCTACTGGAAGCCTGAGCAGTATCCCAAAACCACATGGGTTGCTGCAAAGGAACCTTCAGTGGATCAATCCACTTTATCTGGCTTTACCTGTGCTAATCCTATTATCATTTATGAATCCTTTGATGCAAACTATAAACTGTTCAAAAATCGGAATGGTGAAGTGTTTGCCAGGTATATTGGTACTAACTACAGGAATGGACCACCTATGAAGAAGATCTGGGTTCCCAAAAGCTGTCTTGAGAATCTTCCAGTCAATGTCATCATGACACCACCTGGGAAGAAGACAAACCCCAGACCAAAGGCATCATATGGTCCAACGGCTTCATACGAATACAGAACTCAGTTGAGTCACCCTAACGCCAATGTTTTGCAGGGAAATCATACTCAAACTTATGAATATGAACGTGTGTCCTCAAACCGCCATGTTCATAGAACTAAGAACTTCTCTGCTTATTCATATGAGTATCATTCATCTCCTGCAAGGCTATTTGCTAGGGCTTCAAAGCCGAAATTCTCAGATGCTGCACTTAGACTCATTGCTTCTAAGCCACCCCTGAAGATGTGGGAGGTGAAGAAGAATTAACTCTCTTTTGCAGAATATGGTCTCCAGCCAGCAATCAAAGGCGTCCGATATTATTGCTGGGGACCTAAAACACAAAGGGACGCATGATAAAATGACTTACTATGTATTCCACATATGAATCGCTTACCTGTCATACTGTGTGTTCTAACTTTCATCTAAGCTGTGATAATACAACTGTGCTTCAAATGCTTATGCTTCACAACATACCTTGTGAATCCTATCCTCCTAACTGCACTGTAGGGTATGACACCTCATGCTTCAGAATGGATTATCGACAGCGGATGCACTAATCATATGACTGGTGATCGAAGTCTTCTCATGGACTCAACCTTACGTCCATCCGACAAGAGTCAAATCACATTTGCTGACACTGGTAAAGGCAAGGTATCGGGTCTAGGCAGAGTTGCAATATCAAAGGATCAACACATGGATAAAGTGATGCTTGTTGAATCCCTTGGATTCAACTTAATGTCTGTCTCGATTCTTTGTGACTTAAACATGATTGTGATATTCGGAAAATATCGTTGCCTTGTACTAATGGAATCTGACAAGTCTCTAGTCTTTGAAGGATATAGGAAAGGTGATCTATACATGGTAGATTTCTCAGCAGGTCCATAGCTTGCCGTATGTCTTCTTGCAAAAGCTTCAGAATGTTGGCTCTAGCATCGGAGGCTGGGGCATGCTGGCATGAGGAACTTACACACACTCGTCAAGAAGAAGCATGTCATAGGCATCGAAGGTGTCAAGTTCAAGAAAGATCATTTCTGTTGTGCCTGCGAAGCTGGAAAGATGACAAGGGCCAAGCACCCCTTGAAGACAATCATGACCCTCGCAAGCATAACATTATTGGCACTAAATGGATATATCGGAACAAGCAAGATGAGCATGGTCAAGTCGTCAGAAACAAAGCACGTCTTGTGTCTCAAGGATATACTCAAGTTGAAGGAATTGACTTCGATGAAACATTTGCTCATGTGGCTAGGCTTGAAGCTATTCGCATACTGCTAGCCTATGCTAATCACCACAACATCCTGCTATATCAAATGGATGTGAAGAGCACTTTCCTCAATGGCAAGATTGAAGAAGAAGTGTATGTTGCTCAACCACCTGGCTTTGAAGACCCAAAACATCCTGATATGGTGTACAAACTAAATAAAACACTGTATGGCCTCAAACAAGCTCCTCGCGCTTGGTATGATACAATCAAAGACTTCCTGAAGAGCAAAGGCTTCAAACCAGGATCCCTCGATCCCACACTCTTCACGAAGACATATGATGGTGAACTGTTTGTATGCCAAATATATGTGGATGACATAATCTTCGGCTGCACCAACCAGAAGTATAGTGATGAGTTTGGATACATGATGCAAGAGCAATATCAGATGTCCATGATGGGTGAGCTGAAGTTCTTCCTTGGTCTTCAAATTCGTCAGCAAAGAAATGGCATCTTCATATCTCAAGAAAAATATCTCAAAGACTGTCTGAAGAAGTTCGGCATGCAAGATTGCAAAGGTTACACGACGCCAATGCCAGCCAAACATCATCTTGGTCCCGACGACAATGGTAAAGAGTTCGATCAAAAGGTATACCGCTCCATGATTGGTTCTTTACTTTACCTATGTGCATCTAGGCCAGATATTATGCTTAGTGTTTGCATGTGTGCTCGATTCCAAGCGGCACCAAAGGAATCGCATCACTTAGCTGTGAAGCGAATTCTTAGATATTTGGCTTACACCCCAACACTCGGATTATGGTATCCAAAGGGCTCAAGATTTGATCTAGTTGGATTCTCGGATGCTGATTATGCTGGTGACAAGGTGGATCGCTAGTCTACATCAGGAACATGTCACTTTCTGGGACGATCACTTGTCTGTTGGTCTTCAAAGAAGCAAAACTGTGTATCACTCTCAACTGCTGAATCTGAATACATTGTTGCTGGATCTTGTTGTGCTCAGCTTCTATGGATGAAGCAAACTCTCACGGACTATGGCGTCAATCTGAAACAAGTACCTCTCTTCTGCGACAATGAAAGCGCCATCAAGATTGCCAACAATCCAATTCAGCACTCGAAGACAAAGCACATTGAAATTCGTCATCACTTTCTCAGAGATCATGTCATGAAGAAAGATATTGACATCATTCACGTCAACACTGAAGAGCAACTGGCAGATATCTTCACAAAGCCCCTGGATGAGAAAAGGTTTTGCAAGTTACGGTGTGAGATAAATATCTTGGAATCCTCAAATGTCATGTGATCAAGCACACATCCTAACACTTATGCATGTTGATGACTTAGATGTGCAACACACGAAGTAAAGTATATATTCAATCAATGAAGACTTACATTCTGAGTGTGAATACATTAACGTGGAATTTGACTTCGGAGCGCCACGATAATTGTGCGTCGTGTCTGGGTCTAATACTTCCTATACGGTGGGTAACGCCACCACCAAATTTCTTGGTTGGAAGTGTTTCACTCATGGCGTTATTGTTGAATATCTTCGCATTTCATTTGACTTCAAAATTTCAACTAATCTTCATGATTTACTTCACTAGGTTGATTTGATTGCTTTTCATATATATATATATATATATATATATATATATATATATATATATACTAGTATTCTGTCCTCTACAGCATTCACTTATAGCTATGTCTTCATTGTTGAATCTTTTGAACTAAGTGAATGTGATCGGACCCTAATCTCTCTATGCTTACTATCTCAAACTCTATCTGTCCAAATCATATGCATTCTATTGAAACTGTCGAATGTCTTCTCTGCATCCTTGTCAGCAGAAGACACAGAGACAAACATTAAGTCTTTAAATGATTCATCCTTATTGTTGAAATCCGGAGAAGCCGGAACGACCATCCGACAAACTTGGCGGGCGTGGGAACGTGGGACAACTCTGAGTATGTTGCATGCTTGCCACGTGTCCTCAGATGTGAACAGGCAGGGGCACCTGCGTAATTGCGCTGTGCCGCACACCTTCTTATAAATACGTGCCCCCTGCGGTCAAGAAAACCTTCTTCCACCTCTCCACCTCGTCAAAACCCTAGCGCCACCGCTAGCTCTCGACGACGCCGGCGACGAAGCGCTTAGCTGCCGCGACTTCTCCGACGCCGTCCTCACGCCGGCCGCGGGCATCGTCCTCTCCGCCGCCGCCGTAGGTGTCCTCCGTCGCCAAGTTAGGGCACGGTGGATTGAACTGCTCGGTCTCCTATTCATCCCATCTAGCAGTTCATCGTGTGGTAAATATAACTCTATTTTTACCATCTTTTTGATCCTCAATGATTCATCCAATTTACCAAAATTGGTTTCTGTCTATACAAAGTTAGATCTATTCTGTCTGCATCTCATACTGCCTAGTATATTCACTTAAGCTTCATATCTAGTTAGATTCCTCACTTGTACTTATTCACGGATTCGTACAAATCTGGAACCAACTCTCAACATATAAGTGAATGTCTTCGCAACATGAGGTCAATGTCTTCAAACTGATTTATCTTCAAAATCTTCTGAGAATGCATATGACCTCTTCCCCTTCCCTCGCATCTCTAATGCTGTCACAGGTACATGTCCGTGGGAGAATCCCTAGGTTCTCATAGTCTGCATTCGTTTGCAGAATTCTTACAGCAACACATTGAATCTCCCGAAGCCAGTTCCTGTCTGACCAGCAAGCGAAAGCCTTTGAAGCCTTTGAACATATTGAAACCATTCAGCTTGAAGTTCATGGATACGGAGAAATCTGTAAGGAAGGGTGGCAGACAGCGTCGAGGGGGAACATCAAAAGATTTGCCTGATGACCTCGCAGAAATCTACAAAACAGATCCTGAAGAGGATTATAATCAGCGCAAGACACGAATCCAATGGATTCGACGCTATTGGGCTGAACAATGGTTCAAGTACAAGTTCGTGACCCAGGAGTACGCTGAGAAGAATGCTATCAAGAGTCCTTGGGGTGATATTCTCTATCGAGGCCTTCCCCCCAAGAACAAAGCTGAAGCCATTGCACAAGAATTCTATCCTTGTATGGTCCGTGTACCACAGCCTGAGAATGCTGATCCATCATCATTGCTCTGGTGCCATGACGATAATCTCTTCAAGTGCAACTTCTAGTATGCAAAGGCATCGGCAAAGGAAAACAAGAAGTCATGGGGATTAGACTTCAATCCTGGTCCATCTGCTCCCCGTGATGATGGCACACGTGAAGCGGAAGAAAATAGAATCGGCCCCTTTTCGAACCTGGATGGCCTCATCTCTTACATCTTGGTACAAGGTGCCAAAGTGGATCATTCTGATAATGATGCTGATTCTGATGAAGCCCCAGCACCTCCTCCAAGGCCGCAGAAGCCAAAGAAAATTAAGGCTTCAACATCAGCTGCACCTCCAAAAGCTTCTCGTGTGAAGCCACTGGCCACTGCACCTCCTGAAGACAGTGTGCAGTCTGAAGATCTTTCACGCATCTCCAAGAAGACGGAGAAGAAAAAGAAAATCATCAAGAGTACTGATCAGACATTGACTCCTACTGCCATTCTGCGTGAAGAGCACATCGATCTGTCCAGCGATGACGATCTTGCAGATGATGCTCTTGAGCAACTGATCAAGAGCAAGGAAGAAGCAGAGATCTTCAATAATTTGCCTCTCTTTGATGTGGCAATCATCCATAACTTCATTGATGATGGTTTGACACACCAAATCTCAGCTTTGATGATCTGCAACTTCCAATTGGCCTCAGCGTCGCCTTCAATGGCGCCATTGCTTCTGAGCTAGCTATTGCTCAGCGCATCGTCGAACTGAAGCACAAGATTGACTATGAAAAGGCTCAGTTCAAGAAGCATGTGGCCACGCTCAACGTGCAAGATGTCAAAAACTTCAAGATCATGCTGCACGAGCTCAAAGAAGCCTTTCACAAGAAGCGTGATGAAGCTCGAGGCTCTAGAGAGCGCATGAAGAATCTGGCTGACAAGTGTGTGCTTGCCTACAATGAGGCTGAGAAGCGCAAGGCTCTTGGTCGTCCTGGCATCGACCCCAGGATGGCTGCAAAGAAGAAGAAATCGACTGTCCAATCTGCACCTTCAAGGCAAGATGAACCTCGCATTGTCTTCCCAAGCAGCATGACTGGCTCGAAGCCAAAAGTCACGTCAACCGCTTCAGAACAGAAGAAGACGAGGGCTGCAGAGGCTGAAGCCAGAAAAAGGAAAACCTCAGAAGCCTCTGATGCTGCTCCCTCCAAGAAGAAGTGCAAGACCAAGAAAAATCGGGCTGCTCCCACAGAGCCCCTTGTTGTTGAACCCATCTCAGTGGTTCGTCCTGCATCTGCAACTCAAGAACTACGAATGACTGTTCATGAGCCTGCTTCCACAGAGGCTCCTGAAGCTAAAGAGATTCCAGCAGTTGATCCCATCATTGCTGAAGACATTGGTCACCATGACAATGTTGAAGATGATGAAGTTCTTCCTCAAATTGAATACATTGTGGTATCATCGCCTGTTCTTACAAACAGCAAAATCATCAGCATTGGTCGTCCTCTGACGCCAATTGCTCAGGATGCTTCATGGGCTGATCGCCTGCAACAACAAGACTCCCCCAGTACTCCCCAACAACAACAACTCACACCATCTGTGCAAGTTGAAGACGATGAGGACCTGCCTACTCCATCTCCCAAGGCGTCGCCTGTCCTACAAAGGCTTCGCAAAGGACCAAGGCCTCAAGTCCCTCTTACGAGCGTTCCAGAAGGAGAAGTGCACCATCAACTTGTTGCACGTCAAGTGTTTTTAGAAGCCACTCCAACTGTGAATGTCTCCATGTCTGAAGCCCCAGCTGCTGAAGACAATTCGGTTGCATCAGCCGATGACGAACTTCAAGAAGAATGTGTCCCTACTCCCCCTATTCCTAAAGAAGTTGTTCATGAAGTGAACGTGTCTGTTCCTGACCCTCCATCTCATCAAGTGGAGGTTGAAAACCTTGAGGCTGCCACCACCAACACCAATGAAGCTAGTGACATAGTCATGGCTGAAGCTAATGTGGAGCCTGTCCCAAGCACCGTACCAGAAGTCAATGCTGAAAATGCTCCTGAAGCTTCTGTTGTGCAGCCCGAAGCCGCTGTTGCTGCCACTGCTCCTGTTCCGCCACCAAGGCCCTATACAATTGAGCAAGCATACAACCATGGCGAGCTAATCATAGTAAGATGGCCCGTTCTGGTCCCTCCGCCTAATGTCTCTGGTCCTCAGTTTGACTATCACATTGAGCATAGGCCTCAGGTCCAGAAGCCAAAGCCAAGACTGCCAAGGTTTCCAGGTACTGCCACATCTGTCGGGTCCTTCAATGCAAATGGCTTCAAAAGCCACAACACATTCTTTGACAGCTCAAAGAACCCCTACACAAGGCCAAGAATATCATCAGATCGTTTCTGGAGTCATCAGCAACGAAGCTATTACTCCTGTGTTCTGTATGATCAAGGGCGCATTTTCCCTCATATGCGCCTCGACACTGAAGCCATTGCTGGACTGCCATGCTTAGAAGAAGCACTTGACTGCTTTCGTGATGCTGGTCTGCTCAGCTTTGTGACAGACAAAGAACATTGGAATGAAGAACTATTGCTTCAATTCTATGCTACCCTCCACATTCGCGGCTACAACAGAGATACAAAGACATGGGTTCTCGAGTGGATGACAGGAAATGTTCATCATGAAGCCAAAGCTCTTGACATCATTGAGCTTACAGGCCTATCCACTCCCGGAGAGCTATACGAACCTGGTTGTCAAAACCACCGCAATGCACTGGAGAGCATCTTCCATAAGCCTGAACCCAACATGAGCCAGATGTTGAGCATGATGAAGCCTTTGCCCCATGATGCTGAATATCCAAAGGAGTTCTTTGTTGATGACCTTGAGTATCTGCCGCGCACCATATATCACATCATACGGCGGACTCTGTGGCCTATCAAAGGACATTCATCAGCTGCAAAACTTGAAGGAGCCATGAAGACATTGGTCTTTTACATCCTCAATGGCATCAGCTTCAATGCACAAGATTTCTTCATCAGGCAACTGGCTGCATCTGGATCTGACCTTTTTGGCCTGAAATTCTATGCTCCATGGGTCATGCGCCTCATCAAGCAACATTCTGCTGTCAACTATCAACCCTCTGCTCGCAATCATGTGATCTTTCTACCAGAGGTTGATATGTCAGTTGAAGCCATATACCCTGAGCCTGCGAAGAAGCCTCTTTGTCTTCGAAATGCTGAACATCAAAGCTTCACTCAGCCTATTGAAGGAGTCCACGCAGTAACTCATGTCTATCCAATGGCTGGAAACACTCATCTACCTCATCGTGCGCCAACTGAAGCTACTGAGAGCACAATTGCTCAAAGGCCTCGGAAGTGCTCTCGGGTCCTAAATGACCGAGAACTTCTTGTGGCTCTGCATCAGAAACAAGATAAGCATCATTTTTGGCTTAAGCGTCAGATGCAAAGCCTCTTGGTGGATGTAAATCGCATTCAAAACCTTGCCACCAAGAATGCATTTGTCACTCATGAAACTTGTCTCGATCATGGAAGAGTTTGACCCTATCCTTTACAATTTCACATACTTCTTTCCCGTTGAAAACTTCAACCAGTTTGTCATCAATCACCAAAAAGGGGGAGATTGTAAGTGCATCTAGTGCCACCCCTAGTTGGTTTTGGAGTATTGATGACAAAGTTGGTTGAGGGACTAATGCGTTTGTGAGAATTGCACGATAACGCAGGAAGTGTCCCTCATTGATTCGGTTTACCTACCGGAGATGACCCCTAAAAATGTATGAAGACATTGAAGACAATGGTGGTGTGTGAAGATATTCACTCTGAAGACTATGACATGAGAAGACATTGAGTGAAGACTATGGAGCGCGAAGACTGAGTTGTTTCGTTGTTTCCTTTTCTTCTTTGTTGAGTCATAGGAACCACCGTACTGTTAAGTGGGGTCCAAGTGAACAAAGTCAGAGTGACTGAAGTGATGCTCAACCCAAATCCTATGTCTTCGAGCGAAGACAATGAGAGCAAATCTTATCCAGAGCTGGATGAGTCAGCTTTGCTTGTAGCCCAAGTAAAGTTGCCGTGTGTGTTTGAAATCTGACCGTTGGAACACGTGTCAGTTCCTTAGTGACCCAGGGTCATTTCGGACATATCAGGTCGGGTTGCCTTGTGGCTATAAATAGCCCACCCCCTACACCATAAATTGGTGGCTGCTCAGAGTTAGTTTACGGCTTTTGTCGTTTTGAGAGCAACCCACCTCGAAGCCTTTGAGAGAGAAATCCTTGCGAGGACAAAGCCCAAACACCCAGAGCCAAAGAGTGTTAGGCATCACTGAAGTCTTTCTGTCTGTGTGACCTGAAGACTTATTACACTTGAGGACTGTGTATCCTCCAGCCGGTTAGGCGTCGCGTTCTGAGCATCCAAGAGTCATTGTGGATTGCCGGTGAACGAAGTCTGTGAAGGTTCGGAAGTCTACCTTGAAGACTTACCAGAGTGATTGGGCGAGGACTGTGTGTCCTTAGCTCAAGGGGAATAAGGTGAAGACGCGGTCTTCTGAGTTGAATCTCAGCCTCCCTAACCAGACGTACAGTTGTCACAGCAACTGGAACTGGTCCAACAAATCCTGTGTCTTCAACAAGTGACTGGTTCTATCCCTTCCCTCCTTTACTTTGAGTTTGTCTTCGTGAAGTCATTGCTTATTTGTCTTATCTGTTTGACTTCATTGCTTGACTACTATCGTTGATTGGCTTCATACTATCTTCCATCCTGATCCTTACTACCTAGCTGCTATTAGTCTTTGTACGTTCACATTATTGCATACTTGACTATGGCTTGCTTGTTGTAGTTTATCTTCCGCTGCATATCAATTAGGTCATTTCTATTGTTTGTCTTCGAAACTTCCACGTTTTGAAGACTTTGATAAAAATCGCCTATTCACCCCCCCTCTAGTCGATAACTAGCACTTTCAATTGGTATCAGAGCAAGGTACTCCCTTGTTCTGTGTGATTCGGTTTAACCACCTGGAGTTTAGCTATGTCGACTGCAGGGATAATCAAAGTCTCCGCTGCTTGCCCCGTGTTCGATGGAACTGAATATCCCTACTGGAAGAATAAGATGCGCATGCATCTTGAAGCCATTGATGTCGACCTCTGGTATGTCGTCAAGAACGGCGTTCCAAAAACTGGTGAAGGTGTCACCCCTGCTGATGTCAAGAAGTTCATTCAACTGGACTCGACTGCAAAGAACATCATCTGTGGTCATCTGACCAAAGGACAGTATGGCCGTGTGAGTGCTCTGGAAACGTCAAAGCTAGTCTGGGACTGGCTATCCAAGGTCAACGAAGGCGTCTCTACACAGAGAGACCAGAGGATCAGTGTTCTTCGCAATCTCTTCAACCGCTTCAAGAGAAACGACAATGAAAATGTCCAGCTCACGTTTGATCGCCTCACCGACATCACAAATGAGCTTCAGGCTCTCGGCGCCACTGAGATCACCAAGCATGAAATCGTCAAGACGCTGCTGAGATCTCTTGACAGCTCCTTTGACACCCTTGCCCTCATGATACAAGAACGTCCTGACTTCAAGACTCTCGATCCGTCTGATATACTTGAGAGGCTCAACACACATGAGTTCCAGCTTTCTGAGAAAAGAGATATCTATGGCCCCAACTATGGCCGAACTCGTGCTTTGAAGGCAAAAGTTGTTTCCTCATCTGAAGAAGAAGAATCTGACTGCGGTTCTGATGATCCTGAAGACATTGGAAGGGAACTTGCTATGCTTGTGAAGAAGTTCCAGAAATTCACCAAGAAGAAGGGCTTCAGAAAGTCTTCACGATCCAGTTCAAGAAATGATGAAGCTTCCACTCAAGACAACAAGAAGAGAACATGTCACAAGTGTAAGAAGCCTGGGCACTACATCTCTGAGTGTCCTCAGTGGGACAACGAGAAGAAGAAGAAGAAGAGCAAGGAATATGACTCTGATGACAAGAAGAAGAAGAAATCTTCAAAGTCTTCTTCCAAGTCCTCATCAAAGTCTTCATCTCATAAGAAGAGCTCATCTGGCAAGGCTCGTGCTTTTGTTGGCAAGGAAATGGATTCAGAGGAGGAGTCTGCTTCTGAGGAGGCGGAGGTGGAATCTGAAGCTGAGTCCGACTCTGGCGTTGCAAGTCTGGCTCTAGCCACAGCCTACGTTGCCAAGTCCATCTTCAACACTGAAGACAATGACTCCCACACCAACGCTGATGATGACAAGGACGATCCTGCTCCCACCTACTGCTTCATGGCACGCGGTGCCAAGGTAAAATCACGCGATGCTTACTTTCAAACATCAAGTGAAGATGACTCTGATTGTGAATCTAAACCCAGCTACAAAACACTTGCTAAAATTGCTACTGAACAACAAAGGGCTATGGAACATACTCAAAAACTGTTAGACAAAAGCGATGACCTGTTGGACGCGGAAATGACACGTTCACAGTCCTTAGTTGAAGACATAAAAAATCTTCATGCTAAGTATCAAGAACTTGAAAGTCTTCATGAGACGCTCTCAACCACTTATGAAAAGCTCTCCTATGATTATCTTCAAAGGAAGCAAGAGCTTGAGAAATTGAAAGCGACTCATGAAGATCTTCAAAAAGAGAATGAGTCATTTCGCGCTCAACAGATCAGTTCCGCTCAGGATGGATTTGAACCACCATGTTTAAAATGCATTGAGCGTGATAACGCTACCTCTGTTGCTGAATGTTCCAATGCTGCTACTGTTGCTTTGTCTTCAACTACTGATGTGGTAACTAACCCCTCTGCTGAGGATACCACTACTATTGCTGATGAAAATGCTAGGTTGAAGACATTGCTTGAAACAGGGATGTATAAAAGTCTGAAAGGACATCAGACACTTTGTGATGTCCTCAAAAAGCAGATTCTGAACCGAAACCCTAGGAAAGAGGGTGTTGGGTTCGAGAGGAAAATGAATGCTGATGGTTCCTACTGGAAGCCTGAGCAGTATCCCAAAACCACATGGGTTGCTGCAAAGGAACCTTCAGTGGATCCATCCACTTTATCTGGCTTTACCTGTGCTAATCCTATTATCATTGATGAATCCTTTGATGCAAACTATAAGCTGTTCAAAAATCAGAATGGTGAAGTGTTTGCCAGGTATATTGGTACTAACTGCAGGAATGGACCACCTATGAAGAAGATCTGGGTTCCCAAAAGCTGTCTTGAGAATCTTCCAGTGAATGTCATCATGACACCACCTGGGAAGAAGACAAACCCCAGACCAAAGGCATCATATGGTCCAACGGCTTCATACGAATACAGGACTCACTTGAGTCACCCTAACGCCAATGTTTTGCAGGGAAATCATACTCAAACTTATGAATATGAACGTGTGTCCTCAAACCGCCATGATCATAGGACTAAGAACTTTTCTGCTTATTCATATGAGTATCATTCATCTCCTGCAAGGCTATTTGCTAGGGCTTCAAAGCCGAAATTCTCAGATGCTGCACTTAGACTCATTACTTCTAAGCCACCCCTGAAGATGTGGGTGGTGAAGAAGAATTAACTCTCTTTTGCAGAATATGGTCTCCAGCCAGCAATCAAAGGCGTCCGATATTATTGCTGGGGACCTAAAACACAAAGGGACGCATGATAAAATGACTTACTATGTATTCCACATATGAATCGCTTACCTGTCATACTGTGTGTTCTAACTTTCATCTAAGCTGTGATAATCCAAGTGTGCGTCAAATGCTTATGCTTCACAACATACCTTGTGAAGCCTATCCTCCTAACTGCACTGTAGGGTATGACACCTCGTGCTTCAGAATGGATTATGGACAGCGGATGCACTAATCATATGACTGGTGATCGAAGTCTTCTCATGGACTCAACCTTACGTCCATCCGACAAGAGTCAAATCACATTTGCTGACACTGGTAAAGGCAAGGTATTGGGTCTAGGTAGAGTTGCAATCTCAAAGGATCAACACATGGATAAAGTGATGCTTGTTGAATCCCTTGGATTCAACTTAATGTCTGTCTCAATGCTTTATGACTTAAACATGATTGTGATATTCGGAAAATATCGTTGCCTTGTACTAATGGAATCTGACAAGTCTCTAGTCTTTGAAGGGTATAGGAAAGGTGATCTATACATGGTAGATTTCTCAGCAGGTCCACAGCTTGCCGTATGTCTTCTTGCAAAAGCTTCAGAATGCTGGCTCTGGCATCGAAGGCTGGGGCATGCTGGCATGAGGAACTTACACACTCTCGTCAAGAAGAAGCATGTCATAGGCATCGAAGGTGTCAAGTTCAAGAAAGATCATTTGTGTGGTGCCTGCGAAGCTGGAAAGATGACGAGGGCCAAGCACCCCTCGAAGACAATCATGACGACATCTCAACCCTTCGAGCTGTTGCACATGGACTTATTTGGCCCTACTCACTACTCTACCCTCACAACAACAGCGTGTCTCTATGGCTTCGTCATTGTTGATGACTACTCAAGATATACATGGGTGCACATAATTCTCTACAAGACTGAAGTACAAGATGTCTTCAGACGATTCGCCAATCGAGCAATGAACAATTATGGCGTCAAGATCAAGCATATCAGAAGTGATAACGGCACTGAATTCAAGAACACCGGGCTTGATCTTTATCTGGATACAATGGGAATCACTCATGAGTTTTCTGCTCCATACACACCTCAGCAAAATGGCATTGTAGAGCGCAAGAACAGAACCCTCATTGAGATGGCTCGAACAATGCTCGACGAGTACAAGACACCAAGAAAGTTCTGGCCTGAAGCTATTGATACAGCATGTCACATCATCAACCGTGTTTACATCCACAAGCTTCTGGGCAAAACATCCTATGAGCTCCTTACTGGCAAGAAGCCAAATGTCAGCTACTTCAGAGTCTTTGGTGCTAGGTGCTGGATCAAGGATCCCCATCACAAGTCAAAATTTGAACCCAAAGCTCACGAAGGCTTCATGCTCGGTTATGGAAAGGATTCGCACTCTTACAGAGTCTTCAACCTCTTTCACTACAAAATCGTTGAAACTGTGGACGTGCGATTTGATGAAACCAATGGTTCACAACGAGAGCTCCTGCCAAGCACATTAGATGAAGCTCCTTCCAGCGAATCTATCAAGCTGATGGGAACTGGTGAAATCATGCCCTCTGAAGCACAGCCTGAAGAGGAACTTATCATTTCTGCACCAAACCAACCTGAAGACAATGCTCAGACCGAAGACAATCCTCCCAATGATGACAATGATCAGCATGAGCAAGGGCTTCGTCCAGTTCATCCTCGTGTTGCAAATGAAGTACAAATTGAGAAGATAATTGATAGCATCAATGCACCTGGTCCACTTACTCGCTCAAGAGCAACACAGTTAGCAAATTTCTGTGGGCATTTTTCATTTGTATCAATATCTGAACCCAAGAAAGTTGCTGAAGCCTTTATGGAACCTGAATGGATTCAAGCCATGCAAGAAGAACTTCAACAGTTCAAGCTGAATAATGTTTGGGAACTTGTCAAGCGCCCTGACCCTCGCAAGCATAACATTATTGGCACTAAATGGATATATCGGAACAAGCAAGATGAGCATGGTCAAGTCGTCAGAAACAAAGCACGTCTTGTGGCTCAAGGATATACTCAAGTTGAAGGAATTGACTTCGATGAAACATTTGCTCCTGTGGCTAGGCTTGAAGCTATTCGCATACTGCTAGCCTATGCTAATCACCACAACATCTTGCTATATCAAATGGATGTGAAGAGTGCTTTCCTCAATGGCAAGATTGAAGAAGAAGTGTATGTTGCTCAACCACCTGGCTTTGAAGATCCAAAACATCCTGATATGGTGTACAAACTAAACAAAGCACTGTATGGCCTCAAACAAGCTCCTCGCGCTTGGTATGATACAATCAAAGACTTCCTGAAGAGCAAAGGCTTCAAACCAGGATCCCTCGATCCCACACTCTTCACGAAGACATATGATGGTGAACTGTTTGTATGCCAAATATATGTGGATGACATAATCTTCGGCTGCACCAACCAGAAGTATAGTGATGAGTTTGGATACATGATGCAAGAGCAATATCAGATGTCCATGATGGGTGAGCTGAAGTTCTTCCTTGGTCTTCAAATTCGTCAGCAAAGAAATGGCATCTTCATATCTCAAGAAAAATATCTCAAAGACTGTCTGAAGAAGTTCGGCATGCAAGATTGCAAAGGTTACACGACGCCAATGCCAGCCAAACATCATCTTGGTCCCGACGACAATGGTAAAGAGTTCGATCAAAAGGTATACCGCTCCATGATTGGTTCTTTACTTTACCTATGTGCATCTAGGCCAGATATTATGCTTAGTGTTTGCATGTGTGCTCGATTCCAAGCGGCACCAAAGGAATCGCATCACTTAGCTGTGAAGCGAATTCTTAGATATTTGGCTTACACCCCAACACTCGGATTATGGTATCCAAAGGGCTCAAGATTTGATCTGGTTGGATTCTCGGATGCTGATTATGCTGGTGACAAGGTGGATCGCAAGTCTACATCAGGAACATGTCACTTTCTGGGACGATCACTTGTCTGTTGGTCTTCAAAGAAGCAAAACTGTGTATCACTCTCAACTGCTGAATCTGAATACATTGCTGCTGGATCTTGTTGTGCTCAGCTTCTGTGGATGAAGCAAACTCTCAAGGACTATGGCGTCAATCTGAAACAAGTACCTCTCTTCTGCGACAACGAAAGCGCCATCAAGATTGCCAACAATCCAGTTCAGCACTCGAAGACAAAGCACATTGAAATTCGTCATCACTTTCTCAGAGATCATGTCATGAAGAAAGATATTGACATCATTCACGTCAACACTGAAGAGCAACTGGCAGATATCTTCACAAAGCCCCTGGATGAGAAAAGGTTTTGCAAGTTACGGTGTGAGCTAAATATCTTGGAATCCTCAAATGTCATGTGATCAAGCACACATCCTAACACTTATGCATGTTGATGACTTAGATGTGCAACACACGAAGTAAAGTATATATTCAATCAATGAAGACTTACATTCTGAGTGTGAATACATTAACGTGGAATTTGACTTCGGAGCGCCACGATAATTGTGCGTCGTGTCTGGGTCTAATACTTCCTATACGGTGGGTAACGCCACCACCAAATTTCTTGGTTTGAAGTGTTTCACTCATGGCGTTATTGTTGAATATCTTCGCACTTGATTTGACTTCAAAATTTCAACTAATCTTCATGATTTACTTCACTAAGTTGATTTGATTGCTTTTTCATATATATATATATATATATATACTGGTATTCTGTCCTCTACAGCATTCACTTATAGCTATGTCTTCATTGTTGAATCTTTTGAACTAAGTGAATGTGATCGGACCCTAATCTCTCTATGCTTACTATCTCAAACACTATCTGTCCAAATCATATGCATTCTATTGAAACTGTCGAATGTCTTCTCTGCATCCTTGCCAACAGAAGACACAAAGACAAACATTAAGTCTATTAAATGACTCATCCTTATTGTTGAAATCCGAAGAAGCCGGAACGACCATCCGACAAACTTGGCGGGCGTGGGAACGTGGGATAACTCTGAGTATGTTGCATGCTTGCCACGTGTTCCTCAGATGTGAACAGGTAGGGGCACCTGTGTAATTGCGTTGTGCCGCACACCTTCTTATAAATACGTGCCCCCTGCGGTCAAGAAAACCTTCTTCCACCTCCCCACCTCGTCAAAACGCTAGCGCCACCGCTAGCTCTCGACGACGCCGGCGACGAAGCGCTTAGCTGCCGTGACTTCTCCGATGCCGTCCTCACGCCGGCCGCGGGCATCGTCCTCTCCGCCGCCGCCGTAGGTGTCCTCCGTCGCCAAGTTAGGGCACGGTGGATTGAACTGCTCGGTCTCCTGTTCATCCCATCTAGCAGTTCATCGTGTGGTAAATATTACTCTATTTTTTCCATCTTTTTGATCCTCAATGATTCATCCAATTTACCAAAATTGGTTTCTGTCTATACAAAGTTAGATCTATTCTGTCTGCATCTCATACTGCCTAGTATATTCACTTAAGTTTCATATCTAGTTAGATTCCTCACTTGTACTTATTCACGGATTCGTACAAATCTGGAACCAACTCTCAACATATAAGTGAATGTCTTCGCAACATGAGGTCAATGTCTTCAAACTGATTTATCTTCAAATCTTCTAAGAATGCATATGACCTCTTCCCCTTCCCTCGCATCTCTAATGCGGTCACAGGTACATGTCTGTGGGAGAATCCCTAGGTTCTCATAGTCTGCATTCGTTTGCAGAATTCTTACAGCAACACATTGAATCTCCCGAAGCCAGTTCCTGTCTGACCAGCAAGCGAAAGCCTTTGAAGCCTTTGAACATATTGAAACCATTCAGCTTGAAGTTCATGGATACGGAGAAATCTGTAAGGAAGGGTGGCAGATAGCGTCGAGGGGGAACATCAAAGGATCTGCCTGATGATCTGCAGAAATCTACAAAACAGATCCTGAAGAGGATTATAATCAGCGCAAGACACGAATCCAATGGATTCGACGCTATTGGGCTGAACAATGGTTCAAGTACAAGTTCGTGACCCAGGAGTACGCTGAGAAGAATGCTATCAAGAGTCCTTGGGGTGATATTCTCTATCGAGGCCTTCCCCCCAAGAACAAAGCTGAAGCCATTGCACAAGAATTCTATCCTTGTATGGTCCGTGGACCACAGCCTGAGAATGTTGATCCATCATCATTGCTCTGGTGTCGTGACGATAATCTCTTCAAGCGCAACTTCCAGTATGCAAAGGCATCGGCAAAGGAAAACAAGAAGTCATGGGGATTAGACTTCAATCCTGGTCCCTCTGCTCCCCGTGATGATGGCACACGTGAAGCGGAAGAAAATAGAATCGGCCCCTTTTCGAACCTTGATGGCCTCATCTCTTACATCTTGGTACAAGGTGCCAAAGTGGATCATTCTGATAATGATGCTGATTCTGATGAAGCCCCAGCACCTCCTCCAAGGCCGCAGAAGCCAAAGAAAATTAAGGCTTCAACATCAGCTGCACCTCCAAAAGCTTCTCGTGTGAAGCCACTGGCCACTGCACCTCCTGAAGACAGTGTGCAGTCTGAAGATCTTTCACGCATCTCCAAGAAGATGGAGAAGAAAAAGAAAATCATCAAGAGTACTGATCAGACATTGACTCCTACTGCCATTCTGCGTGAAGAGCACATCGATCTGTCCAGCGATGACGATCTTGCAGATGATGCTCTTGAGCACCTGATCAAGACCAAGGAAGAAGCAGAGATCTTCAATAATTTGCCTCTCTTTGATGTGGCAGTCATCCATAACTTCATTGATGAATGGTTTGACACACCAAATCTCAGCTTTGATGATCTGCAACTTCCAATTGGCCTCAGCGTCGCCTTCAATGGCGCCATTGCTTCTGAGCTAGCTATTGCTCAGCGCATCATCGAACTGAAGCACAAGACTGACTATGAAAAGGCTCAGTTCAAGAAGCATGTGGCCAAGCTCAACGTGCAAGATGTCAAAAATTTCAAGATCATGCTGCACGAGCTCAAAGAAGCCTTTCACAAGAAGCGTGAAGAAGCTCGAGGCTCTAGAGAGCGCATGAAGAATCTGGCTGACAAGTGTGTGCTTGCCTACAATGAGGCTGAGAAGCGCAAGGCTCTTGGTCGTCCTGGCATCAACCCCAGGATGGCTGCAAAGAAGAAGAAATCGACTGTCCAATCTGCACCTTCAAGGCAAGATGAACCTCGCATTGTCTTCCCAAGCAGCATGACTGGCTCGAAGCCAAAAGTCACGTCAACCGCTTCAGAACAGAAGAAGACGAGGGCTGCAAAGGCTGAAGCCAGAAAAAGGAAAACCTCAGAAGCCTCTGATGCTGCTCCCTCCAAGAAGAAGCGCAAGACCAAGAAAAATAGGGTTGCTCCCACAGAGCCCCTTGTTGTTGAACCCATCTCTGTGGTTCGTCCTGCATCTGCAACTCAAGAACTACGAATGACTGTTCATGAGCCTGCTTCCACAGAGGCTCCTGAAGCTAAAGAGATTCCAGCAGTTGATCCCATCACTGCTGAAGACATTGGTCACCATGACAATGTTGAAGATGATGAAGTTCTTCCTCAAATTAAATACAGTGTGGTATCACCGCCTATTCTTACAAACAGCAAAATCATCAACATTGGTCGTCCTCTGACACCAATTGCTTAGGATGCTTCATGGGCTGATCGCCCGCAACAACAAGACTCCCCCAGTACTCCCCAACAACAACAAGTCACACCATCTGTGCAAGTTGAAGACGATGAGGACCTGCCTACTCCATCTCCCAAGGCATCGCCTGTCCGACAAAGGCTATGCAAAGGACCAAGGCCTCAAGTCCCTCTTACGAGCGTTCCAGAAGGAGAAGTGCACCATCAACCTGTTGCATGTCAAGTGTTTTCAGAAGCCACTCCAACTGTGAATGTCTCCGTGTCTGAAGCCCCAGCTGCTGAAGACAATTCGGCTGCATCAGCCGATGACGAACTTCAAGAAGAATGTGTCCCTACTCCCCCTATTCCTAAAGAAGTTGTTCATGAAGTGAACGTGTATGTTCCTGACCCTCCATCTCATCAAGTGGAGGTTGAAAACCTTGAGGCTGCCACCACCAACACCAATGAAGCCAGTGACATAGTCATGGCTGAAGCTAATGTGGAGCCCGTCCCAAGCACCGTACCAGAAGTCAATGTTGAAAATGCTCCTGAAGCTTCTGTTGTGCAGCCCGAAGCCACTGTTCCTGCCACTGCTCCTGTTCCGCCACCAAGGCCCTATACAATTGAGCAAGAATACAACCATGGCGAGCTAATCACAGTAAGATGGCCCGTTCTGGTCCCTCCGCCTAATGTCTCTGGTCCTCAGTTTGACTATCACATTGAGCATAGGCCTCAGGTCCAGAAGCCAAAGCCAAGACTGCCAAGGTTTCCAGGTACTACCACATCTGTCGGGTCCTTCAATGCAAATGGCTTCAAAAGCCACAACACATTCTTTGACAGCTCAAAGAACCCCTACACAAGGCCAAGAATATCATCAGATCGTTGCTGGAGTCATCAGCAACGAAGCTATTACTCCTGTGTTCTGTATGATCAAGGGTGCATTTTCCCTCATATGCGCCTCGACACTGAAGCCATTGCTGGACTGCCATGCTTAGAAGAAGCACTAGACTGCTTTCGTGATGCTGGTCTGCTCAGCTTTGTGACAGACAAAGAACATTGGAATGAAGAACTATTGCTTCAATTCTATGCTACCCTCCACATTCGCGGCTACAACAGAGATACAAAGACATGGGTTCTCGAGTGGATGACAGTAAATGTTCATCATGAAGCCAAAGCTCCTGACATCATTGAGCTTACAGGCCTATCCACTCCCGGAGAGCTATACGAACCTGGTTGTCAAAACCACCGCAATGCACCGGAGAGCATCTTCCATAAGCCTGAACCCAACATGAGCCAGATGTTGAGCATGATGAAGCCTTTGCCCCATGATGCTGAATATCCAAAGGAGTTCTTTGTTGATGACCTTGAGTATCTGCTGCGCACCATATATCACATCATACGGCGGACTCTGTGGCCTATCAAAGGACATTCATCAGCTGCAAAACTTGAAGGAGCCATGAAGACATTGGTCTTTTACATCCTCAATGGCATCAGCTTCAATGCACAAGATTTCTTCATCAGGCAACTGACTGCATCTGGATCTGACCTTTTTGGCCTGAAATTTTATGCTCCATGGGTCATGCGCCTCATCAAGCAACATTCTGCTGTCAACTATCAACCCTCTGCTCACAATCATGTGATCTTTCTACCAGAGGTTGATATGTCAGTTGAAGCCGTATACCCTGAGCCTGCGAAGAAGCCTCTTTGTCTTCGAAATGCTGAACATAAAAGCTTCACTCAGCCTATTGAAGGAGTCCAAGCAGTAACTCGTGTCTATCCAATGGCTGGAAACACTCATCTACCTCATCATGCGCCAACTGAAGCTACTGAGAGCACAATTGCTCAAAGGCCTCGGAAGTGCTCTCGGGTCCTAAATGACCGAGAACTTCTTGTGGCCCTGCATCAGAAACAAGATAAGCATCATTTTTGGCTCAAGCGTCAGATGCAAAGCCTCTTGGTGGATGTAAATCGCATTCGAAACCTTGCCACCAAGAATGCATTTGTCACTCATGAAACTTGTCTCGATCATGGAAGAGTTTGACCCTATTCTTTACAATTTCACATACTTCTTTCCCGTTGAAAACTTCAACCAGTTTGTCATCAATCACCAAAAAGGGGGAGATTGTAAGTGCATCTAGTGCCACCCCTAGTTGGTTTTGGAGTATTGATGACAAAGTTGGTTGAGGGACTAATGCGTTTGTGAGAATTGCACGATAACGCAGGAAGTGTCCCTCATTGATTCGGTTTACCTACCGGAGATGACCCCTAAAAATGTATGAAGACATTGAAGACAATGGTGGTGTGTGAAGATATTCACTCTGAAGACTATGGCATGAGAAGACATTGAGTGAAGACTATGGAGCGCGAAGACTGAGTTGTTTCGTTGTTTCCTTCTCTTCTTTGTTGAGTCATAGGAACCACCGTACTGTTAAGTGGGGTCCAAGTGAACAAAGTCAGAGTGACTGAAGTGATGCTCAACCCAAATCCTATATATTCGAGCGAAGACAATGAGAGCAAATCTTATCCAGAGCTGGATGAGTCAGCTTTGCTTGTAGCCCAAGTAAAGTTGTCGTGTGTGTTTGAAATCTGACCGTTGGAACACGTGTCAGTTCCTTAGTGACCCAGGGTCATTTCGGACATATCAGGTCGGGTTGCCTTGTGGCTATAAATAGCCCACCCCCCACACCATAAATTGGTGCCTGCTCAGAGTTAGTTTATGGCTTTTGTCATTTTGAGAGCAACCCACCTTGGAGCCTTTGAGAGAGAAATCCTTGCGAGGACAAAGCCCAAACACCCAGAGCCAAAGAGTGTTAGGCATCACTGAAGTCTTTCTGTCTGTGTGACTTGAAGACTTATTACACTTGAGGACTGTCTATCCTCCAGCCGGTTAGGCGTCGCGTTCTGAGCATCCAAGAGTCATTGTGGATTGCCGGTGAATGAAGTCTGTGAAGGTTCGGAAGTCTACCTTGAAGACTAACCAGAGGGATTGGGCGAGGACTGTGTGTCCTTAGCTCAAGGGGAATAAGGTGAAGACGCGGTCTTCTGAGTTGAATCTCAGCCTCCCTAACCAGACGTACAGTTGTCACAGCAACTGGAACTGGTCCAACAAATCATGTGTCTTCAACAAGTGATTGGTTCTATCCCTTCCCTCCTTTACTTTGAGTTTGTCTTCGTGAAGTCATTGCTTATTTGTCTTATCTGTTTGACTTCATTGCTTGACTACTATCGTTGATTGGCTTCATACTATCTTCCATCCTGATCCTTACTACCTAGATGCTATTAGTCTTTGTATGTTCACATTATTGCATACTTGACTATGGCTTGCTTGTTGTAGTTTATCTTCCGCTGCTTATCAATGAGGTCATTTCTATTGTATGTCTTCGAAACTTCCACGTTTTGAAGACTTTGATAAAAATCGCCTATTCACCCCCCCCCCTCTAGTCGATAACTAGCACTTTCACTGATAGCGACGACTTTCTCAATGACAGCCTTCTTCCCCGACCTCGGTAACCTCTTCATCAATGACATGAGTGACAACATCAACCACATCTATTCTGCTCCCGTTGTACAGTATGTGATTCTGTCCTCCTGGTTTAGTCCGCATCATTACTTTGATGTTCGCAATTGTCATCATGATCTATTTACTGCTGATTCGGATTAAATCTCATACTAAATTGCTCATATATTAAACCTGATTATAGGCAATTTACTCCGAGTGGTTTTGCTGCGCTTTTGAAGCCGCCTACTTTTAAGGGGGTGCAATATAAAAGGTGGCGCACAAGAGCGGTACATCGGTGTTAGATCATGTACAGCTATGACGCCACTAAGGGTAAGCCTGAGGGCGATCTTAATCCTACACCATAGGAAGCTTTTTAGAACATGGATACCCTCTTCAAATCCGCCCTGCTGAGTGTTCTTGATGATTCCATTGTGGATTCATATATGTCGTTTGACAGCGGCAAAAGACATGTGGGCTGTGATCAAGGCCACGTTTGGGCCCTCGGGCGCTGGCAACGAGATGTACGTCATGGAGGAATTCTATGACTACAAGATTACTAATGAGCGCTCTGTTGTTCAGCAGACTCATGATATACAGTCACTCTCTAAGGAACTTGAGTAGTTTAAGTGTGTGTTGCCGGACAAATTTGTTGTCGGGACCATCATTGCCAAGCTTCCACCTTCATGGAACGATTTTGGTACTTCTCTGAAAAACAAGAGACATGAGTTTTCTGTTTTGGATCTCATTAACACTCTTGATTTTGAGGAGAAGGCGAGATCAAAATACACACATGCTCGGGTCGCTGAGGGAGCCTCTAGTGCCACATGGTACACGAGAAGAACTTCCAGCCCAACCAGCCCCAAAACAACAAGAACAAATCTCAGGGGAAAGGCAAGTTTGATGCAAACAACAAGCCGTCACATTATACCAACTTCACGAAGAGTTCTCATAACTGGAAGGGATACAAACCTCAATTTTGGTAGCACCGCACAAAATTTATATGGCTGCATCTACCTGCTGTCAGCTAACCTCATGGTGCTCCAGGTATTCCTACATTCATAACTAGGTACAATGACCACCGCAAGATGAAATTAGCTTATTCGTACGTTGACTTGCTAAATGCAGTGCGGAACGATCCTGTCATGTGTGGAGGAGCAAACAAGCAGTGCAGCCGAAGGTGGAAATCAACCAAGGACTTATGAAATTATATATAATCTTCCTCAGGCAGGTCAGTATCCCCTTCGTCCAGATGATCGTGTTTTGTCATGCCGAGCTATTGATATGTGCTACTGTTTTGCAACACCATTTAATTATAGCTACTGTTTTCCTACCTTTTCAGATTCAGGACAATGAATATGATTTCAGGGGAACTGCGCAATATGGACCCATGTTGAGTCATCTCTATTGCCTCATGTGTTTGCTGCAAATGTGTCAGCATCAATTTCAAGATGAGGCAGCTAGCTAGCTGTGGAGTTTCCAACATGCTCAAAGTGCTCGCAACATTGAGAAGAAACAAGCATGCCCAGGAAATTAATGTGTGTGCAGGGAGGCCATTTGCTCAGAGAAGCATTGACCGATTTTCTTTATTTCCACACCTTCTCACAACTTTGTATTAGTTATAGTATGGTGAATCATTGAGATGCATAGACATGCTAAACTTTTGTTCTTCTGAATGTTAGTTTAATGTGAGTGTCTGCATCCAGTACCGCATCCTCTAATTTGGTGGATGCACATAGAGAAAATAAATATCCTTAATTTACTCCAAAACCACCCTATTAAATAGGCCTAGTAACAAACCAGGCGCATGCAGTGGCCGGCGGGCACATGCATCATGCACGCATGGCCAGTCAGCCAAGTCCATGCGCCAGCTCCAATGCAGCAACGCAAAAGAAGAGAGCGGTTCTTGGGAAAAAGCGAGTAGTTAGTGCAGCGGGCCTTATAACCACGAACAGCTCGATCTCCCGCTTCCGTCTCCCCCCACCCCAATTCCCCGCTCCCCAATCTTCCTCACTCGTCCAGAAAACCCCATTCACCTTCTGTCACGCCCAAGATGTGACCCTATCCTAAAGGAACTCGAAGGTCCCACCAAGGATAGAAGCGCATCTTGAAGACGCTTTTGCAAGGTGGATATCATTACATCAAACCATTACATAATAGTTGGGGAAACATACAAGAGGCATACAATGCCACACGAATACAACATCATCTTACATAAGATCACCATCCGACTACGGATGAAACACAAACAGAAACTCAAATGACATCCACCCTGCTAGCCCAGGCTGACGACCTGGAACCTATCCCCTGATCGAAGAAGAAGCAGAAGAAGAACTCCAAAACAAACAAGCATCGCTTTCGCATCATGATCATCGCAAAACCTGTACCTGCAACTATTTTTGTAGTAATCTGTGAGCCACGAGGACTCGGCAATCCCATTACCATGGGTATCAATACTAGCAAATCTTAATGGGAAAGGAAGGGGTAAAGTAGTGAGGTTGCAGCAGCGACTAAGCATGATATGGTGGCTAACATACGCAAATAAGAGCGAGAAGAGAACAAACGGAACAATCGTGAAGCTAGCAATGATCAAGAGGTGATCCTGAACTCCTACTTACGTCAAACATAACTCAAAACCGTGTTCACTTCCCGGACTCGGCCGAAAAGAGACCATCATGGCTACACACGCGGTTGATGCGTTTTAATTCGGATCTGGTGTCAAGTTATCTACAACCGGACATTAACAAATTCTCGTCTGCCACATAACCACGGGCACGGCTCTCGAATGTTTATACCCTGCAGGGGTGTCCCAACTTAGCCCATCACAAGCTCTCACGGTCAACCAAGGATATTCCTTCTCCCAGGAAGACCCGATCAGCCTCGGAATCCCGGTTTACAAGACATTTTGACAATGGTAAAACAAAACCAGCAAAGCCGCCCGATGTGCCAACAATCCCGATAGGAGCTGCACATATCTCGTTCTCAGGGCAACACCGGATAAGTCAAGCTACGAGTAAAACCAGCCCTCGAGTTTCCCCGAGGTGGCCCCGCAGGCTGCTCTGTTCGGACCAGCACTTAGAGAAGCACTGGCCCGGGGGGGCTAAAATAAAGATGACCCTCGGGAGGGCGACTCCCAAGAGAAAAGTATAGGTGGTGGTGATGCAAATGGTAAAACCAAGGTTGGGCCTTGCTGGAGGAGTTTCATTCAAAGCGAATTGTCAAGGGGGTCCCATAAATCACCCAACCGCGTAAGGAACGCAAAATCAAGGAACATAACGCCGGTATGACGGAAACTAGGGCGGCAAGAGTGGAACAAAACAGCAGGCATAAGGCCGAGTCTTCCACCCTTTACCAAGTATATAGATGCATTAATTAAATAAGAGATATTGTGATATCCGAACATAATCCTGTCCATCATGGAGCAATCTTCAACTTCACCTACAACTAACAACGCTATAGGAGGGGCTGAACAAAAGCGGTAACATAGCCAAGCAACGGTTTGCAAGGAAGGGTGAAAAGGCTAGAGGCTGACATGGCAAATTGGGAGGCTTGAAGAACAAGTGATAGGTAGCGCAGCATAGCGATAGAATGAAGCAACTAGCATAGCAATGATAGTAGTGAGATCCAAGGTGACGGTCATCTTGCCTGAAATCCCGCATGGAAGAAGAATGAGTCCATGAAGAAGATGAAGTCACGAAGATGAACCAAGCGTGGACGAACGAATCCTCACGATCGCAACGAAACAGGAACTAACGAGAAGAAGCACAACCGGAAAGAAGCAAACAACAAGGTAAACACACAACACATAGACATGGCATGATGCTCAACCAAGTATGATGCATGACAAAGCTAGATGAGGCTACTCATGGCAAGAGATGATGCAAACAAGAACAACACATCAAAGCAAGTTTAAATGAGGCCAGAAACAACATCTAACAATTCTGGTAAGCCCTCATATGCAAATTTAGAAATTGGTCCAGAACTGAATAAAACTTATGTTCAATTTGTTAAACATCAAGTTAAAATGCACCAAGATGATCAACACGAGATTCTAGTCAAGTTACATATAAAGTTCATTTAATTCGGAGCTACGGCCTAGAAGATGTGCGCAAAACAAGTTAAACATGGCATTGATGCAAAATGCATACAAACATCAAGCAAACACCTCAAAACATGGATGCAACATGATAATATGAAACTACATGCAATTCTAAGCAAGTTTCATATAGAGCACACTCAAAACGGAGCAACGGTTCAACACATACACATGAAACAAGTTTGAAGGACAAGTTGTCCAAAACAGCAACTAGGCATTTAGAAAGTATCAAAACAAAATGCTACAGCACCTCAACATAAGAACAAAAGTCATGGGCATGAAGTACAGGTAAAGCATGACAAAACATGAACACTGAGCTATCTCCAGAAAACACTAGAACATGCTCAAAAGGACATGGCAAGATTGCAAATAATAACAGGTTCACAGACTTAGCAGAATTCACAGGACATGGCAGAAATAACATGAGGTTGCACTGTTTAGAGTTATCAAACAACATGCTACAGGAACTTATCATGGCAACCGAAGGCATGGCATGAATCTACTAATTGCATTTAACAAAAGTCCCTTATTGACCATGAGTCCAAACGGCACAGAAAATATGATGGCACCCATGTAAACATAGCAAGTTTTATTATCAGGTTCAGACTTAGCAGAAAAACAGAGCATGGCATAAACAGAATTATGAAGACATCTTTGCGAGCTCGATTCACTCAACACAACGCATTGCATGACAATATAAGCATAGCATCAGCAAGAAGACATGCTCATGAAGCTAAGCACGGCAAGAACAAGCTCATAGCATGCTTGGATCACTAACAACAACCATGGAAAAATTGAATAACATGTAAACAATCTGCCAGGACCATTTTATAGCAAAAGTAGAGCAAGATTAAGACATGCTAGAGCACTCTATAAATGCAAACAGGAGCATGGATGGATAGATAACATCCATATGTCCAAAACATCCTTACTGAATATACTCAAAAGAGGCATGGATCTCACTGTAGCAACATGAATACATGGCATGAAAATAACAGCAGAACAAAGACGGTGAAATTCGAAGTCCCTGAAATCAGCAACATCACGGGGGCTACTTTGTAAGCTTGCAACAATAAACACATGGCATATCATGAATAGTGGATTGCATCACAGAAACGATGTGTTGTAGCTCATAACACATGTAGACTTCATGCTCAAAAGAAAATCACACAAAACGATGCAAAAATAACAAATGAGCATGTTCTGTTACGTAACAGCAGACAACATTATATAGCACTCTTGCAACGATGATTTGGGCACCAAGATGGACTCTAACGAACATGAACCAATCGAACAAAATGAAGAGCACATCAAGGTGAACATTTTGTTATATTACACGCATGAAACAGAGTTACGATGACAGAGTTATGAGGCAATGAACAGGGGACCAAGATCCAAATATTTCGGGACTTTTGGGAAATTTCGAGGTCAAACTTAGGGTTCGCTGGATCTGGATCCGGGCGGCACGGATTCCACGGATCGCTAGAGTGCGCTCACCGGAGCTGTGGGATGAGGTGGCCGGAGCTGGAGGAAGACGGGGCGCCGGCGAGGAGGGACGGGAAGGCCGGAGCTCGCTGGATCCGGTGGAGGCGGCACGGGCGGAGGGAAGCGGGCACTGGCAGGGCGGCTCGCGCGGGCTCACACGGGCCTGCTATGGGCCCCGCGGGCCGCGGTGGAGGGAGGCGGTGGAGGCGACAAGCGGCGCCGGTGGCGGAGCAACGGCCAGCGGAGGCGAGCGCCGGCGATGTAGAGGAAGTGCGGGGGCGGCGGCGCGCGCTCGGGTCCCGATGGGCTCGAGCAGGCCCGATCTAGGCTCGCGGGACCGCGGCGGTGCACGGTGGGAACGGCGGCAGCGGGGACACGTGGCGGCGTCTGGTTCGGTGAGGGTGGCGGTGGACATGTCCATCAGCGGGAGGACGTGTCCGGCGGTGCGAGGAGGCTAGGCTAGGGTTTGGACCTGAAAAATGGAAGGGGAGGACCTATTTATAGGTAGAGGGAGCTAGGATACTCCAAATGGGGTGTGGTTTTCACCCACATGATCGTGATCGAATGACCGAGAGCATGGAGGGGGTTTGGATGGGTTATTGGGCCACTTTGGAGGGGTGTTGGGCTGCACACAAAAGAGGCCTTTGCAGTTCCCCGGTTAACCGTTGGAGTATCAAACGGACGCCAAATGGCACGAAACTTGACAGGCAGTCTACCGGTGGTGTACCTAGGCCGCTTGGCAAATCACTGTCCATTCCGAGAATGTTTAACACCCGCTCACAACAGGAGACAAAAGGGGGACGCCGGAGGACATAGGAGTGTCGGATTACAAAACGGACAACGGGGAAAATGCTCGGATGCATGAGACGAACACGTATGCAATGCAATGCACATGATGACATGGCAAAATGCAACACGCAAGAAAATAACATGGCAACAACAACGAATAACTGGAGGACATCTGGCGCATCCAAACCGGGGCGTTACAACTCTCCTCCACTAACAAGAGATCTCGTCCTGAGATCTTAGGACCGAGACGGAAGGGAAAAGGGATGAGGTGATAGAAGAACTCAAGAGAAGAAGCAAAGAATCGAGAGCACTCGAGAATAAGAGAGTAACGACGAGAATGACGAGAATCGAAAGCTCATGGAATCAGATAGACTATGAAACCACTCGGTTATAACGAGATAAGAAACGAATAAGACTGAAAGGATTTAGGCAGCACTCCGGCTAAAACATGGAGGAATAGAACACGAGCTTGAGAGGATGGAATGATACTTGATGAAGACATGACACAAAACGTCCGGAAAGAATTGAAAGAGTTGAATGAAAAGAACGGAGAAGAAAATGACAACTTCTACCAAGAATGGAATAGAAAGCAACCTTAGAAGAAAGGATTGAATGGAGTTTTTGTGAAAATCACCAACGAAAAGAATAAACTTGTTGTGGGCTTATGGAAAACATCTAAAAAATTATGAGGTGATAACCGACTACAAACGGAAATGATTGGATAGCTAAGAAGAACGAAGAAATGTAGAACTCCACTTCAAAAGGATACGAGGAATTAATTGCACTTTGAGACGCGAGAGGAAAAGATACTTGAATTTCTCCAACAAAATTCTTGATGAACTCTTGAAGAATGAATTAAATCATGAAGAACCACAATGAAGAACTCTGGTGACAAAAGAATGATGAGATAGAATGAAGGAAGAAAGAATAAGATGAGCCTTGGGATGATTTAGATGGAGGTTCCGATGAAATGGCCGAGGAAATTTGAACTCCGGAAAAGAAAAGATGAAAACACTTGAAACTAGAATTTATTCCTCACGAACAAACTCTGAAGGAAGGGATTAATCACTTTGAGGAAATAAGAATAAGATTTATTGTATGCTTATCCTTCACCAAATTAAATTGATGACAAGCAATGGATTTTGCATACTACTTATTCTTCTTGAAAAGGATTAAGGGGGTATAGCACAAAACTTGAGAAAGTCTTCATGAACCACCGGTAGGATTGGAAAGAATGAATGAATTAAAAAGATAAGGAAGGAAAAATAATCTTGAATGAACCACCGTAAGAATTCGAAAATGGCTGATAAAAGAGAATGAATCACCGGGAAGAATTAGAAGAACCAATAAGCTAGAGGGGATTTAGATGCAAAAGAACAAAGAGATCATGAGCTGATTAAACAACACTTGAACGAAGCACCGGGATAATTGGATAACGTTAGCTGAAATGTGAGGACGAAGAATTCTTCTGGAATGATGGCCTCCGATGAAAAGAAACGGGAAAACAACTTCTGACATACTCCGGATGGTTGAAAAAAAAATTGCACGACTGGAAACAATTTGCACGGATAGCATCAAGGTAGCGACATGAATCTTCGGGAGAACGGACAAGATTTAAGAGAAACTCTTCTTCGATCTTCAAATTACGATGAGAAGCACCACCAAAATTGATAAGGCACTCCCGGGAAACAAAAAGCGAAGAGGTTGAGGCAACAATGAAAATGATTTGAAATCTATCTTGGAAAGACATCTTACTGATGGGATCCATTCTTACGTCACACTTGAAAAGAATTGAGAATAACTCCGGGGGAATTAGAAGAGTCAGGTAAGATCCTGGGAAAAGACCTGTGGGTTAGGGCCCACTGAAGAGAAAAAACACCGTTGGAAAGGGATGTTGAGATAGATGATGCACTAGAACAATTTAAATATTTGAATGAGGTGACAACCTCGAATTAATTGTAACACAGGAAAATATCCTGAGATGTCTTGAACACTCCGAAAGGATAAACTAGCGAGAGGCGAACGAGCAGGGAAAACACCTGAGCCGAGGGAAAAAAATATGATCAACACCGGAAAAAAACTTGAATTGAATCCACCGGAAAAGAAAAACAAATGAAGAATGACGAACAAGACGAGAATTCACCGGTTGAAAAAAAATTGAGGGAAGACTGAAGAGGCTCCACACGAATGAAATTGATGCTCAAAACAGACTCAGGCTCCGGGAAGAAGAGGGTGGGAGGGTGGGAAAAACAAAGGTAACTTGGAAGGGGGAACCGACGAATATCTTGAAGAGAAAACACTGGTTGAAATCGTTGAGGAAAGAAAGCAAAGACTTCGCACGAGTAGGATGGATACTCGATTACGCACTCCGGTTCTGAGAAGAAGAAGGGTGGGCGGGTGGGAAAAATGAAACAACTGAGGATTGAACTCAAAGATGAAGAGGCTCGAGTCAACTTGACGAGAAATGTACCGGATGAAAAGAGCTGAGAACCAACGATCGAAAAAAAACACTGCATGATCCTAAAGAAAAATTTGATGGGGAAGAGGAGTAATTCAAAACACCTATGTCAAGATTCCTCACTAGAGCGACGAAGAGGCTGAGGAGTAAAAGGAATTCCTACTCTCCGATATAACTGAACTCCGAAAACGGTTTTCTTCTAGACTCAACAATGGCCAAACTACACGATCAATCAAGGGAGCTCCTATGGTCGGTCGAGGCTCTGATACCAACTTGTCACGCCCAAGATGTGACCCTATCCTAAAGGAACTCGAAGGTCCCACCAAGGATAAAAGCGCATCTTGAAGACGCT
Organism: Triticum aestivum; assembly: GCF_018294505.1. NCBI lineage: Eukaryota > Viridiplantae > Streptophyta > Magnoliopsida > Poales > Poaceae > Triticum > Triticum aestivum. The sequence continues at coordinate 202,622,988 of NC_057804.1, read as the reverse complement.
TTTGCAAGGTGGATATCATTACATCAAACCATTACATAATAGTTGGGCAAACATACAAGAGTCATACAATGCCACACGAATACAACATCATCTTACATAAGATCACCATCCGACTACGGATGAAACACAAACAGAAACGCAAACGACATCCACCCTGCTTGCCCAGGCTGCCGACCTGGAACCTATCCCTTGATCGAAGAAGAAGCAGAAGAAGAACTCCAAAACAAACAAACATCGCTCTCGCGTCATGATCATCGCAAAACCTGTACCTGCAACTGTTGTTGAAGTAATCTGTGAGCCACGAGGACTCGGCAATCCCATTACCATGGGTATCAAGACTAGCAAAGCTTAATGGGAAAGGAAGGGGTAAAGTGGTGAGGTTGCAGCAGCGACTAAGCATGATATGGTGGCTAACATACGCAAATAAGACCGAGAAGAGAACAAACGGAACGGTCGTGAAGCTAGCAATGATCAAGAGGTGATCCTGAACTCCTACTTACTTCAAATATAACTCAAAACCGTGTTCACTTCCAGGACTCCACCAAAAAGATACCATCACGGCTACACACGTGGTTGATGCATTTTAATTTGGATCTGGTGTCAAGTTATCTACAACGGGACATTAACAAATTCCCATCTGCCACATAACCGTGGGCACGGCTCTCGAAAGTTTATACCCTGCAGGGGTGTCCCAACTTAGCCCATCACAAGCTCCCACGGTCAACGAAGGATATTCCTTCTCCCAGGAAGACTCGATCAGTCTTGGAATCCTGGTTTACAGGACATTTCGACAATGGTAAAACAAAACAAGCAAAGCCGCCCGATGTGCCGACAATCCCGATAGGAGCTGAACATATCTCATTCTCAAGGCAACACCAGATAAGTCAAGCTACGAGTAAAACCAGCCCTCGAGTTTCCCCGAGGTGGCCCCGCAGGCTGCTCGGTTCGGACCAGCACTTAGAGAAGCACTGGCCCGGGGGGGCTAAAATAAAGATGACCCTCGGGAGGGCGACTCCCAAGGGAAAAGTATAGGTGGTGGTGAGGCAAATGGTAAAACCAAGGTTGGGCCTTGCGGAAGGAGTTTTATTCAAAGCAAACTGTCAAGGGGTTCCCATAAATCACCCAACCGCGTAAGGAATGCAAAATCAAGGAACATAACGCCGGTATGAAGGAAACTAGGGCGGCAAGAGTGGAACAAAACATCAGGCATAAGGCCGAATCTTCCACCCTTTACCAAGTATATAGATGCATTAATTAAATAAGAGATATTGTGATATCCCAACATAATCCTGTCCATCATGGAGCAATCTTCAACTTCACCTGCAACTAACAACGCTATAAGAGGGGCTGAGCAAAAGGTGTAACATAGCCAAGCAACAGTTTTCTAGGAAGGGTGAAAAGGTTAGAGGCTGACATGGCAAATTGGGAGGCTTGAAGAACAAGTGGTAGGTAGCGCAGCATAGTGATAGAACGAAGCAACTAGCATAGCAATGATAGTAGTGAGATCCAAGGTGACGGTCATCTTGCCTGAAATCCCGCAAGGAAGAAGAACGAGTCCATGAAGAAGATGAAGTCACGAAGATGAACCAAGCGTAGACGAACGAATCCTCACGATCGCAACGAAACAGGAACTAACGAGAAGAAGCACAACCGGAAAGAAGCAAACAACAAGGTAAACACACAACACATAGACATGGCATGATGCTCAACCAAGTATGATGCATGACAAAGCTAGATGAGGCTACTCATGGCAAGAGATGATGCAAACAAGAACAACACATCAAAGCAAGTTCAAATGAGGCCGGAAACAACATATAACAATTCCGGTAAGCCCTCATATGAAAATTTAGAAATTGGTCTAGAATTGAATGAACATTATGTTCAAGTTGTTAAACAGCAAGTTAAAATGCACCAAGATGATCTACACGAGACTCTAGTCAAGTTACATATAAAGTTCATTTAATTCGGAGCTACGGCCTAGAAGATATGCGCAAAACAAGTTAAACATGGCATTGATGCAAAATGCATACAAACATCAATCAAACACCTCAAAACATGGATGCAACATGATAATAGGAAACTACATGCAATTCTAAGCAAGTTTCATATAGAGCACACTCAAAACGGAGCAATGGTTCAACACATACACATGAAACAAGTTTAAAGGACAAGCTGTCCAAAACAGCAACTAAGCATCTAGCAAGCATCAAAACAAAATGCTACAGCACCTCAACATAAGAACAAAAGGCATGGGCATGAAGTACAGGTAAATCATGACAAAACACGAACACTGGGCTATCTACAGAAAACACTAGAACGTGCTCAAAATGACATGGCAAGATTGCAAATAATAACATGTTCACAGAAATAGCAGAATTCACATGACATGGCAGAAATAACATCAGGTTGTAGTATTTAGAGCTATCAAACAACATGCTACAGGAACTTATTATGGCAACCAAAGGCTTGGCGTGAATCAGCAAATTGCATTTAACAAAAGTCCCTTACTGACCATGAGTCAAAAGGGCACAGAAAATGTGATGGCACCCATGTAAACAAAACAAGTTTTATTATCAGGTTCAGACTTGGCAGAAAAATAGAGCATGGCATAAATAGAATTATAAAGACATCTTTGCGAGATCGATTCACTCAACACAAGGCATTGCATGACAAGATAAGCATAGCATCAGAAAGAAGACATTGTCATGAAGCTAAGCATGGCAAGAACAAGCTCATAGAATGCTTGGATCACTAACAACAACCGTGGCAAAATTGAATAACAGAGCAAGATTAAGACATGCTAGAGCACTCTATAAATTGAAACAGGGGAATGGATGGATAGAGAGCATCCATAGTTCCAAAACGTCCTTACTGAACATACTCAAAAGAGGCATGGATATCACTATAGCAAGATGAATACATGGCATGAAAATAACAGCAAAACAAAGACTTGGTGAAATTCTAAGTCCCTGAAATCAGCAACATCACGGGGGCTACTTTGCAAGCTTGTAACAATAAAAACATGGCATATCATGAAGAGTGGATTGCATCACAGAAATGCTGGCATGTTGTAGCTCATAACACATGTAGACTTCATGCTCAAAAGAACATCACACAAAAAGATGCAAAAATGACAAATGAGCATGTTCTGTTACGTAACAGCAGACATCATTATATAGCACTCTTGCAACGATGATTTGGGCACTAAAATGGACTCTAATGAACATAACCCAATGGAACAAAATGAATAGCACATCAAGGCATACATTACGGTATATTGCACGCACGAAACAGAGTTATGATGACAGAGTTATGATGCAATGAACAGGGGACCAAGATGCAAATATTTCGGGACTTGGGGAAATTTCGGGGTCAACCTTAGGGTTCGCTGGATCTGGATCCGGGCGGCACGGATCCCGAGGATCACCGGAGTGCACTTGTCGGAGCTGCGGGAGGAGGTGGTCGGAGCTGGAGGAAGATGGGGCGCCGGCGAGGAGGGACGGGGAGGCCGGAGCTCGCCGGATCCGGTGGAGGCGGTGCGGACGGAGGGAAGCGGGCGCTGGTGGCGGCGGCTCCCCTGGGCTTGCACGGGCCTGCTCCGGGCCCCGCGGGCCGCGGTGGAGGGAGGCGGTGGAGGCGACAGGCAGCGCCGGTGGCAGAGCAGCGGCCGACGGAGGCGAGCGCCGGCGACGTAGAGGAAGGGCACGGGCGGCGGCGCGCACTCGCGCCCCGATGGGCTCGGGCGGGCCTGATCTTGGCTCGCGGTCCCGCGACGGCGCGCAGTGGGAACGGCGGCGACGGGGACACATGGCGGCGTCTGGTTCACTGAGGGTGGCGGCGGACATGTCCGTCGGCGGGCGGACGTGTTCGGCGGCGCGAGGAGGCTAGGCTAGGGTTTGGACCCGAAAAATGGAGGGGGGGACCTATTTATAGGTAGAGGGAGCTAGGAGACTCCAAATGTGGTGTGGTTTTCGCTCACACGATCGTGATCGAACGACCGAGAGCATGGAGGGGGTTTGGATGGGTTATTGGGATACTTTGGAGGGGTGTTGGGCTGCACACGAAAGAGGCCTTTGCGGTTCCCCGGTTAACCGTTGGAGTATCAAACAGACACCAAATGGCACGAAACTTGACAGGCGGTCTACCGGTGGTGTACCTAGGCCGCTTGGAAAATCACAGTCCATTCCGAGAATGTTTAACACCCGCTCACAATAGGAGACAAAAGGGGGACGCCGGAGGACATAGGAGTGTCGGATTGCAAAACGGACAACGGGGAAAATGCTCGGATGCATGAGACGAACATGTATGCAATGCAATGCACATGATGACATGGCAAAATGCAACACGCAAGAAAATGACATGGAAACAATGACGAATAACTGTAGGACATCTGGCACATCGAAACTGGGGTGTTACACCTTCTTCCTCACTCGTACAAAAAACCCCTGCTCCTCTTCTTCCACTCCTATAGAAATACCCAGCCCTCCTTCTTCCCCACTCGCACTGCCACTAGGCTCATCTCTGGCTACTCTGCTCAAACCCGTGAGCTCGGTGCGACGCCGACAAGGAAAATGGAGTCGGCTGGCTAAGAAGATGAGACTCCCGCCAGCGGCGACGCTGGTTGTAGATCCCGCACCCGGTAGCACGGGGAGAAGTGCGAGCCCCCCCCCCCCCCCCGGTAGCGCGGGGAGAAGCGGTGAATCTCCGGTGGACCGCATCAGCGATCTCTCAGGCGTCATCCTTGAGGAGATCATCTCGCTTCTCCCCACCAAGGATTGCTGCCGCACACAAGTCCTCTCAACTCGATGGCACCCTCTATGGCGCACCGCGCCCCTCAATTTCGACAGTCGTCAGATATCTGTCCTTGCTGAATTTCATCTTCTCAGAGCCATCGTCTCTTCTCACCAGCAGGGCCCCGTTCAATGCCTCTGCATCCCGACACGCTACCTGCTGTCCATACCCGGCAAGGTGGACGCTTGGCTGACATCCCCTAAATTCGGAAAACTCCAGCAGTTTGAGTTGTAACATTACCACAAAAGTTTCATACCACGAACACACCAAGAATTCGTGCCCACACCACCGTTCTCCATCTCGCGGTTTTCCTCCTCTCTCCACACCGCCACCTTCGGCCGGTGCCATCTACCAGACGATCTAGTACAAATGCTTCGACTCCCACTGCTAAAAAAAACTTCCACTTGTGGTGGTTTATCTATCGGAGGCCTCACTACACGTCATCATCCACTCCAGTTGCCCTGCCTTGGAGTGCTTGCTGATTGTTTTGGGAATATAAATCGGCATCAGTTGTCTCCAAATAAAGTCGCCTCACCTTAAAAGCATTGGAATTTGTTTTAAAGTACAGCAACTCATCATCGAAGATGCCCCTTCACTTGAAAGGTTGCTCCTTCATTATTGTTATACACCTTCATAAATAATTGTCGTCTCTGCGCCCAAACTGGAGACCTTGGGTGTAATTCGTGACCCGTTTAATAATCACAAGGAGTTGGTGTTTGGCTCCTCACTTTTTCAGGTACCTTATATTATCATCTACACATTTGTAATCATATGCTATATTTTTCATTTGTGTGCATAAGTTTTATATCATCTTGGAGTACACTTTGGGTATTAATATTATGTTATATGCTCAATGAAGAGTTCGTCCATTGATAGCCTATCAATGCTGTTGGATTCTGTCAAGATCATATATATCAGAATGTATAGTTTTGATGTGGACATAATTATTGGCTTGCTGCGATGCTTTCGATCTCTGGAGAATTTATACATAGAGGTGATGATTTCATGCACATTGAAAGCCCATATATATTGTACTAGAATTAACTGTTCAGTTGTCGTTCTTTCGACATACTCTATTTTCATACCTTAACTGTTTTCAATCTTCATGTCTACTTAGGCAGAACCACATGGAGAAAAACATATAACCAATCGGTGGCATAATAAGCACAAGGATTTTCTCAGTTCTCATGACATTCGTTTGAGGAGAATAAAGACGGGACGATATGCATCCAACCAAGCAAACAGAAGCTTTGTCACATTCTTCCTGTTGAATGCGAGGTTACTATTGTCCATGAGGCTTAATTTTTACAGCAAGAGATTTCTCACGGACGAACATGTTGAACAGCAAAAAAAGAAGTTTCAGGTGGACAAATGGGCTTCTAAACGTGCTCGGCTTCTATTTACAACAAGTTGTAGACATCCTGAAATAAATTTTTTTGCACAACTTGTTGATTTTATGGATCAGACCGATCCATTTGTTTGTGACTGCAAAAAAGAGTGGTTGGGTTAGATGTTACTGTCATGTTCAATCTGGGTTTTGTCTAAAAATTTGATGAACAATTAATCCTTGGGCTTTTTCTACCATTTGTATGCTTGACTTGCATGTTGCTGCCCTCGTACTCCCCTCCACCTGCCACTACACTGTTGCACCTTCCATGGCTGCTATTCATTCCCGTCCGAGGCCTTGCCATCGTTCTCCGCCTTGGTTCACTCGTTGTGCCAGCCACCGTCTGGCATTGTCAACATGGTCAAAAACCAAGAGGAATTAGGAGATGACTGTATGTGGAGAGGCTGATAGTAGGGACCCACCAGGGTCATTGCATTTCACAAGTAGGTGCCTCGTTATTACAAGCCAAAAAAATACTTCCTCCTAATTGTTTGACAACTAGGTCCCATGCCATTGTCAATGTAGTCAATAAACGAGAAAATTACACAACAAGCGGATAACACCATGGACCCAGCAGCTCGCCCAGTTGTTTTTCAGTTTCAGAGACAGAGCTTAACTGCGCGTTGTGCAGGGGTTGTGGCCCGTCTAGCCCATGCTTACGCTTTTATTAAGAACATGACGAGCCCAGTTGATATATTTTTTCTTTCTGAAATTGGCTAGCCCGGTTTTTTTAGAATACCAAAACCGAGGCCTACCTGCTTTTCTCAGCCCTGCTGGGCTGCAAATCTTTCAAGATGAGGAGGGATGTAAGTAGTAAGAAATGGGCTTCCCTAGAAAACAGGCTATAAGTTGTAAGAAGTGGGTTGTAAATTTTTAAGCCAAAGCCAAATGGCAATTGCATTAAAATATCATTTTTTCAGGATTTCTCTACTCTCTACTCTTATAAAAAGCAAAGCCAACTGGCAATTACATTAAAATGTCATCTTTTCTCCCACAAGATAAAGTACTCATACAAATGCATCTTCATGTTCCATGCAATGAACGGGCATCTTGCTAGTTAAGATTCTAAATTTCATTCATTTTTTTGCCAAGAATAGTTTTTTGAATTTTATTTTGATATAATTTTTTTGTAAATTATTTTTAATGTGACTCGAAATTTCCTGATTAAAAGAGTTCGGACACCACCGAAATATGCAAAATTTCGTTGAATTTTTTAGCAGTGCCCAGAATATATGGTCTGTAATGCTAATAAAAAGAATATGGACTTTAAATATCCTTAAGAATTAGCAAATGGGCTGTAAAATACTGAAAACAATGGATAATGGGCTGTATGCTATTTTCCACAGATTTGGAGGCTGACTTCTGGGCCTACTAGGTTGACGATGACGCTGTCCAAAAAAATTTTTGACGCGTATGCAAGGCTTTGTCAATTTAGTCAACACACAGCAGTGACTGTTGGATGTCCATCCAACAACTGCCGTGCTTCTTCAATCTCTAATCTTCCTGCTCCAGCCACCCAAACCAGCGTCGGCGGACTGCCTGCTCCCTCCTCACGTGGCTCGTTGTGCTGCCGCCAGGCCATCCCTCTAACCACCCACACATCATGTTATTTCCGGCGACATCAGCCTCACCCCGCAGCCGACCAGTCAGCGCTCGTACTCCCCTCCGCGTGGGCATCCGCTGCGGTGGCTTCGCCGGCTCTGGGTGGTTCTCTTCCTGGGCCTCTCCCTCGTCCACCGCGTTTGTGCTCTCGGCGCGACGAGGTGAACATGGTCAACAAACAACAGCCATCGGAAGAGGCTGATAGTAGGGGCCCACACAGGGAAAAGCCTCCTTATTACGCACAAAATAATGATTCCTCCACCTGATAGCTGGGACCCACCGGAAGGGCCTCTATATTTTGCGAAAAAAACGTTCCCCCCGCTGTCAGCTCGGACCCACCGAAAATGCCTCCTTATTACGCACAAAAAAATGAATACTCCCCCTGCTAGCTGGGACTCACCTTGGTGGGAGGCTGACTTGTGGGCCTACTAAGTTGACGGGGAAGGAGGGCTTTGTCAACTTAGTCAACATGAACGATTCTAGCTCCAGTGACCGTATGATGTCCCTCCAATGGCCGTAGTGCTTCTTCAACCTCTGGTCTTCGTGCTCCAACCGCCCAAAGCAGCGTCGGTCGTGCCGCATGCTCCTGCCTCACGTGGCCGGCTGTGATGTCGCGGAGGTTCACCGCCCCCTACTACTCCCACCGCTGGCCAGGCCATCCCTCTACTCACCCACACCCCCTGTTATTCTGTGGCGACGGCAACCTCACACCGTAGCCAAACCAGTGAACTCTCGTACCCCTCTTCGCGTGGGCATCCACTCCTGTGTCTTCCCCGGCTCCGTGTCGTCCCCTTCCTAGGCCTCGCTGTCGTCCATCGCCGTGGTGGTCTCGGCGCGGCGTGGTCAACGACTGACCTCCATCGAAAGAGTACTATACATGGAGAGGCTGACAGCTGGTCCACAGCAGCCGCAAGGAAGTGCCTCCTTATTACGCGCAAAATAATTATTCCTCCACCTGATAGAAGGGACCCACCGGACGGGCCACCGTATTTCATGGAAAAAATGATTCTCCCCCTGACTGCTGGGACCCACCAACTACATCTTGACACGCAAGGAAGTGCGTCCGGGGAAAAACGATTCGCCCCCCTGACTGCTGGGACCCACCAGCTACATCTTCGCATGCAAGGAAGTGCGTCCAGAAAAAAAGATTCGCCCCCCTGACTGCTGGGACCCACCAGCTACATCTTCGCACGCAAGGAAGTGCATCCGAAAAAAAATGATTCGCCCCCTTGATTGATGGGACCCACCAGCTACATCTTCGCACGCAAGGAAGTGCCTGACACTTGGGACCCACCTGGTCAAAGCGTACGTAGCGTTGCCATTTTGGTCGCGAACGTGTATGTACATATTTGTGGATGTAGAGGCGCCCACGTGTCGTAGTAGAGGCGCGCACATGTTGTAGTAGAGGCGCGTACGTGTCGTAGTAGAGGCACGCATGTAGCATGTACACGTACGTACAGCGGCCAGTGTGCAAGAAAGAAAATACGGCCACATATGTGTACATATGGGCAGGGTCTCGAACGCCTACTCGCGCATACGTACGGCCAGAGCTCGTGTACATGGCTAGGTCAAAACGGAGAAACAACATCGTCGTCGTGTTCATGAGGAGCCAACTGACTGGCTCGGAACGGAATATGCCGTCGTGTTCATCGGTAGGGCTTGGACGGAACATGCACTGGAAACGAGGGCTGGCGTACCACAGAACAGAGGAAACGGCCTTGTGTTCGACCGGCCATGTTCGAAACGGGATCCTGTTCATCGGGAGGGGTCTGGCGTATCGCAAAACGGAGGAAACGGACCTCCTACGGTCGAAATGAGGGTCCTGTTGATGGGAGGGGTGTGGCGTACCGCAAAACGGACGAAACGGACTTGTGTTGGAGTGCTACGGTCGAAACGGGGGTCCTGTTCATCGGGAGGGGTGTGGCATACCACAAAACGGGACTCCACGGGATACTGTTCATCTCCACCATCGACCTCCTCCAGCCTCGACGGGCTACCGTCGACCTCCTCCAGCCTCCACGGGCTCCGGTTCATCCAGCCTCCACCACGCGCTACTCCACCAGCTACTATTCAACCACCCCTCCACGGGCACCGCTCCACTGTCTAAATCCAGCCCTCCACGGGGTCATCCTATTCATCTAGCCCTCCACGGGGTCCTGTTCATCCAGCCCCAACCGGCTCGATCGAGGCAACGCCACGGGGTCATGTTCATCCACCCCCACTGCTCACTGTTCATCCACCCCCCCCCCCCCGCAATGCTCATTGTTCATCCAGAGAGGCAGCATCGATCGGCTTCAGTTAGCAGCAGTAGCGAAGGAATCGCTCGACGGGTTTAGTTAACAGCCATCGATCAATCGCTCGGGTTCAGTAACGCGTAGCCTGCAGTGCAATTGCTCAGGTTCAGTTAGAGCCCAATGCCTCGCTCGGGTTTAGTTAGAGCCAATGTATTGCACACACACGCGTACGTGTATGAGAGAAACGCGCATCGCTCGGCCCCCAACCACCCACCGTAACCGGGAACTCCCCGAAATTTTCCTCGCCCTCGCTTCTACCACGGTTTTTTCCATCATGGACGGCCCAAAGAATGTCATGCAGCTGCGTCTCCAGCCCTCCCAGGACGAAAAGCCCATTTTCTGTCATGATTATTTGTCATAGAAGTAGGAGCCCACCACATCTATGATGATACCAGGTTTTGTCACAATTATCATCATAGAAGTGTCATAAGTATGACAGAAAAAAATTTGTTCGGCCCAAAATGTCACGGATGTGTCTTTTTTGTAGTGTAGATCTTATCCCAGGAACCGCTCCAATCTCTAGGAGACCTTACAAAATGGCACCCTTAGAACTAGCCGAGCTTAAGAAACAACTTAACGAGTCCTTGCAAAAGGGTTTCATCCGTCCTAGTTCTTCTCCTTGGGCTTGTCCCGTCCTCTTCGTCAAGAAGAAAGATGGTACGGACTGGATGGTTGTAGATTATCATCCCGTTAATTTGGTCACGATAAAGAACACATATCCGCTCCCCAGGATCAACGTTCTGTATGATCAGCTCTCTGGATCCTCAGTCTTCTCTAAGATGGATTTGAGATTAGGCTACCACCAAATCAAGATCAGAAACAGGGACATTCCTAAGACGGCCTTTGTCACTCGTTATGGTCAGTACGAGTGCACTGTCATGTCCATCAGTCTAACCAACGCTCCAGCTAAATTCTCCCGCTTGATGAACTCGATCTTCATGGAGTACTTAGATAAATTCGTCGTGGTTTACCTCGATGATATTCTTATTTACTCGAAGAACGAGAAAGAGCATGCCGAACATCTTAGACTTGTGTTAGACAAACTGAGAGAACACCGCCTTTATGCCAAGTTCTCTAAGTGTGAGTTTTGGTTGCCAGAAGTGACCTACCTAGGGCACGTAATCTCTGGTAAGGGCATTGTTGTCGAGTGAGTTAAGGCCATTCTTGATTGGACTCCACCTGAAACCGTTAAACAAGTTAGGAGTTTCCTTGGTCTAGCCAGTTATTGTCGCTGCTTTGTTGAAAATTTCTCCAAAGTAGCCAAACCTCTCACGGAACTTCTCAAGAAAGATAAAAAGTTTGAGCGGTCCCCACAGTGTGAGTACAGTTTTCAGTAACTGAAAAGACGCCTGACTTCTGCTCCCATACTTGTGCCACCGGATTTCACTAAGGACTTTGTTATCTACTGTGACGCCTCACGACAGGGACTAGGTTGCATTCTTATACAGGATCGTCATGTGATTGCCTATGCATCTCGACAGTTGCATCCACATGAGGAGAATTATCCTACACATGATCTAGAGCTTGTAGTCATAGTCTATGCACTCAAGACCTGGCGACATTACCTTCTTGGTAAACGTTGCGAGATCTACACCGATCACCAGAGTCTCAAGTATATCTTCACCCAACCAGTTTTGAACCTTAGGCAAAGACATTGGTTGGAGGTGATTTCAGATTATGATCTAGGGATTACCTACACCCCAGGCAAAGCTAATGTCATGGCTGATGCGCTAAGCCGTAAATCCTTTTGCAACAATATCATGTTGCAGTGGGGCCAACCACTTCTCCACGAGGAATTCTGTAAGCTTAACCTTCACATTGCTCCTCATGGATTCATTTCTACCTTGGTGGCAAAACCTGATCTTGAGGATTAGACTATCGCTGCTCAAAAGTAGGACACTGGAATTTCCGGAATTAAGAGAAACATTAGGAAGGGAGTAGGTGGATGTTTCTCTATGGATGATCGAGGTGTTGTTTTCTTTGAGAGTCGCTTGGTGGTTCCCAAGAATCAACATCTGTGAAAGCTAATGCTTAAGGAGGCGCATGAATCTCCTCTCACAATTCATCCCGGTAGTACTAAGATGTATCAGGACCTATGCTAGAGGTTCTGCTGGACTAGGATGAAGAGAGAAATCGCTCAGTTTATTGCTAACTGTGACGTTTGTCGTCCCGTTAAGGAAGAGCATTAGAGACCTGCTGGCACCCTTCAGCCTTTAGCTATTCCTGAGTGGAAATGGGATAAAGTTGGTATGGACTTAATCACCGGCTTTCCCAAGACCAAGAGAGGGAATAATGATATCTTCATAGTCATTGATCGTCTCTCCAAAGTGGCGCACTTCCTACCTGTTCGAGAGAGTATCACTGCTAGTCAGCTCGCTGACTTATATATTTCTCCAATAGTGTCACTTCATGGTGTCCCACTAGAGATTAATTCAGACTGGGTAGTCTTTTCACTTCTCATTTCTGGGAGAGTTTCCAAACTACCATGGGAACCCATATTTCTTTTAGTACCACCTTCCACACCCAATCGAGTGGTCAGGTGGAACGGGTCAACCAAATTCTCGAAGACATGCTTAGAGCTTGCGTTATCTCATTCGGTATGGATTGGGAGAAATGTCTTCCTTTTGCTGAGTTTTCTTATAACAGCAGCTATCAATCCAATCTCAAGAAAGCTCCTTTTGAGATTCTCTATGGACAAAAATGTTGAACACCTTTGAACTAGTTAGAAAGCGGGTAAAGACAATTCTTTGGACCGGACATGATCCAGGAGGCAGAAGAGCAAGTTCGCATCATTCGTGAGAACTTGAAAACAGCCCAGTCTCGTCAGAAGAGTCAGTATGATCGTTGTCATAAGGATGTGACTTATGAAGTTGGCGACAAAGCTTACCTTTGGGTTACTCCTTTGAAGGGTACCCATCGTTTCGGTATCAAGGGCAAGTTGGCTCCTTGTTACATTGGTCCTTTTCACATTATCGCTAAACGAGGAGAGGTTTCCTAACAATTGGATCTACCCCCACATCTTTCCAGAGTGCATGATGTCTTCCACGTCTCTCAACTCAGGCGTTGCTTCTCAGATCCCATCCGCGGAGTTTACCACGAAACGCTTGATCTCCAAGATAACCTCACTTATTGAGAGTACCCGGTTCGCATTCTTGATCAAGCAGAGCGTGTCACCCGACATTAGAACATCAAGTTTCTCAAGGTTTAGTGGTCTCATCATTCCCAGAGAGAAGCTACTTTGGAGCGAGAAGATCGTCTTCGACTGGAATACCCCACTTTCTTTCCATCGACCCTTGAATCTCGGGACGAGATTTTTTCAAGTTGGGGCGACTTGTCACATCCCTAGTGCTAGTATGCTCAAGGCTAGCTAGTCATGTGTGCATCACGTTTAAATTCCATTCAAATTTGAAATGGGGATTTGTGAAACCCTCAGAAATCATTTTGGAAATGACCCAAATAAAAATTGCTCCAAAAAGGTCCAAGAAAATGTTCATGTTGCTCTCTGAAAATATTGGACAGAGATAAAAATCAAACCAATATTTTTAGGAGCTCATAAGTATTTATTTTGGCCACTTGGATTAATCTAGTAATTATTTTGCCTTGCATATATATATATAATATATGTCCAAAAATTATGCTAGTTGTTGAGGAGCTGGAATAATACCACTAGGCCCTACAAAAATTGGCATAAGAAAATAAAATGGTTTAGTATTTTTATTAAATGAAACAAATGTCAGAAAAATAGAAAAGGAAAGAGAAATGGAAAAATTCATTACCTGGCACTTACGTGCGGCCCAGCACTATGCGGCCCAGCTGGACCAGCCCACCAGCGTCGTCGTCCTCCTGGCGCCAGTCGGCCAGGCGTGTGGCCGGTGCCAGCGCACGGCTGTGCCACCACGCCACCTGCCTGCCTGTCCTCCCCCTAACCGCCTCGAACACGAGCGTGATGCCACGTGCCGCCCCGCACCTCTCTCACTCTCTCTCGTTCTCCCTCCTCCCCTGGATCTCTCCCTCTCACCCGCCTGAGTGCCACCGTCACTGCTGCTCATTGTTGCCGCGCCCACCGCCACGACCTTGCCTCTCCGACAAGCCTAAGAGCTCCGCCTCCTCGCGCTGAAGCCCTCCGTCGAGCCACGCAAGCCGGAGCGCCCCGTGGAGCCATCGTCGTTTCCTTCTTCACCTCTGACCCCCGTGGATCCACATTGCCGCCCCGCCGACTCTAGTGCATCCCCGAGCGCGCCGTCAAGCTCGTCGAGTACGCTGTGAGCTCCTGCTTCGTTTCCTCCTCCCTGTTTCGCTGCCCGCGCGTCGTCGCTCTGTCTGCCACCTCGGCCGTAGCACCTTGACGTTGTTCATGTCGCCGCCGTCATCTTGGCAACGTACCTCACATCCGCGCACGTCAACGCGCTCCGCAGCTCCCCGGCAAGCTAACACCGCCAACCGCAGTCCCTGCCGTGCACCGCAACGCTGCGTGCACACTTGGCCGAACTCCGGCCACCGCCTCGAGCTTGTTTCCGGCGAGCTCCAGCAACCCCGCACCCTCCCGCTTGCTCCAACCGACGCGGTCGAGCCTCAGCTCCTCGCCCGTGGTCTCCGCCGCGTGTTTGGTCGCTGGAGCGACGATCCCGAGCTCTCCGCCGCGTTCGCCCTCGCCGGTGGCTAAACGCCGGTGGGCTTGACCATTTTGACCGCGCCGGCCCGTCAGGTGGGGCCCGTGAGTCAGGTGATTAGCTTAGGGCTAATCACCATTTAGCTAATTCCCCCCCCCCTGACACTGACATGTGGGCCCTTCCCTGCTAATCTTTAGTTAGGTTAGTATTAGTGTTAACTAACTCTATTGGTTAACTGGGACACTGACGTGTGGACCCCACACGTCAGGTTTGACCTAGTCAGCTCCCTTGACTGCTGACGCAGGCATGATGCAATGCGGACGCAGTTATTCTTTCTGGTATTAAAATAAATCATGAAAATCCAGGAAATGGTACAAACTTCAGAAGTTCATAGAAATTCAACCGTAGCTCAGATTGAAATAATTTATATATGAAAAATTATCAGAAAAATCCAATCTATCCATCTGTACCAGTTTCATGCATGACAAACCAACTTATATCTACTGTATAAGTGAAAACATATAAATGGCATTTATAAAGACTTAACTTGCAGTTGCATTTGAATTCTTGGTTCAAATGGACTTCAACCAAATGAGTACTAGTTGCATTAGCTCAAACAACATCACATCTTCATGCCATGTTCATGCATCATATTGTTGCATATTCTTGTGTTTTGATTGCCGACACCGTTCCCTCTCGATGGGTCCTGCTCCGGAGAGTGCTCGAGAGTACCTGTCTGAGGAGCAGTGCCCCCCTGTTGATCTACCAGTAAAGCAAACCCCCTTGTTTATTCCGATTCAATCCTACTCTCTTGCTCCTACTCTCTGTTATTGCTTTAGGACTACAACGATTCAATTGCTACTTTGTGTTGTGGTAGTTGAACCCATTCCTCTGCATGACATGTCGTTGCCACAGTAAATAGTTGAAACCCACTAGCATGTGTAGGAGTTGATTGAAGACAATGTTGTGTTCCTACCATGCCATGCCTGTTATTGCTTAGAGTGTGTCATGTCTGATTCATTGGGAATGAATTGGAGTACAGTGCTATGTTCTGATGCTGAGAGTGAAGTGTGTGAACACAATTTGGTAAAGGTAGCGGTGAGAGGCCATGTAGGAGTACATGGTGGGTTGTCTCACTAGAACCGTCCTTAAGCACTGAGCTTTGTGTATGTTGTCCAATGACTAGATACTACCATACATTGGGCTCCGGGCGCTCCTATCCCTCTCGACTTATTAACCGACTTGATCTCTGTCCAGGAGTCGCAACTAGTTTCTAGTGTTTGTAGGTAGTGTTATTTTTCTACCAAGTGGCACCTGGCAGGGTGGGCTTGGGTCAGACTAGGCACACATGGCACGGTGTACTAAGTGGGACCTAGTTTGTGGGCTTGGGAACCCTGCTCACATCATTTGGCGCCGTGATGGAAACTTCGGTCGGACTCCCTTGTGGATAGAACCCGAATAGGCGATAAACCTGGACTAGGGTCTTGTGTGGTTAGTCAGGTCATGGCCGACACCCTCGCCAGGCTTACGCTTGAAGGTTGCCAAGATACATGATGTGTACATGGCGGTAAGTGGCGAGAGCGTGTGTGAATAAGTACACCCCTGCAGGGTTAACATGATCTATTGGAAAAGTTGGGTCTGCGGATATGGACTTCTTGGATGCTTACATGGTACATAGACAACTTGAGGTGGATACTCTAAAATGCTCAAGACAAGTGTGAGTGCTATGGATGGCCTTCTCATAGGAAGACGGGGATGAATCCATAGTGTATTGTGTGGTGATTAGTGGACTCGTGTGCGCCATCTCACCTCAAAGAAGTTTCTCGTAGTTGTAGAACAGGATAGCCAGTGAGTCAAAGCTGGCTTGCTGCAACTAAACCCCCACATTACCTTCTTGATACAAATGCATGTATGATAGGATCTGATGTAAGTCTTGCTGAGTACCTTTGTACTCATGTTGCTTTATTTATGTTTTTGCAGTGGAGACTTCGGTCTTACTAGTGTTCTCGTGGACTTCGACAAGTAGCTTGTACCTCAGCTACGATCTTGATCGGATGTTGTAGATAGTAAGGTTCTTCAGCCTTTTTCATTTGTAGATGTCTGAACTCAGACATGTAATGCTTCCGCTTGTTGCTTGTATGCTCTGAATGTTGGGTCATGTGACCCCTATTTGTAATAAATGCTACGATGGCTCTTTTGAGCCTTTATCTATATGAGTTGTTGAGTTATGTTGTGATGCCATGTTGTACAGCACATACTTGCATGTTATGCGTACGTGTAATGTGTATTGCTATGTGTGGGATCTGACTATCTAATTGTTTATCCTTAGTAGCCTCTCTTACCGAGAAATGTCTCCTAGTGCTTCCACTGAGCCCTGGTAGCTTGCTACTGCTCCTGAACACTTAGGCTGGCCAGCATGTGCCCTTCTTTGTTCCTGTGTCTGTCCCTTCGGGGAAATGCCACGCGGTGTCTACCGGAGTCCTGTTAGCTTGCTACAGCCCGGATTCTCCGGAGTCCTGCTAGCCCAGCTGCTACATCCCGGATTCACTCGCTGATGACCGACACATTTGTTGTTAGGTCATGTATGCCTGTCCCTGTAAGTTAGTGCCAGTTTGGGTTCACGACTAGCCATGTCAGCCCGGGTTCTTTGTCATATGGATGCTAGCGACACTATCATATAAGTGTGCCGAAAGGCACAAACGGCCCCGGGCATGGTAAGGCGACACCCGTGGGAATACCGTGCGTGAGGCCGCAAAGTGATATGAGGTGTTACATGCTAGATAGGTGTGACATAGAATTGGGTCCTGACACGAGTATCAAGAGTATATCTTTCGTAAGGAAAGGCAAAGCATGATATACATGATAAGGCTCCAAGTATGAAACCATTTAGACAAAGGGGTAAGGTAATTATGAGGTTTACTCATACAAGGTGTTTGGATAATTGAACAAGAAATAGCTATCGTTGCGCTTCCAATGTTCCTTTTGATGATCGGAATACCACAGTCATGCTTCAGGGTAGCATCGACATGGTTAGTGTTGGGGAACGTTGCAGAAAATTAAAAATTTTCCTACGGTTTCACCAAGATCCATCTATGAGTTCATCTAAGCAACGAGTCATGGGAGAGAGATTGCATCTACATACCACTTGTAGATCGCGTGCGGAAGCGTTCAAGGGAACGGTGATGATGGAGTCGTACTTGCCGTGATTCAAATCATCGATGATCAAGTGCTGAACGGACAGCACCTCCGCGTTCAACACACATACGGTACGGATGATGTCTCCTCCTTCTTGATCCAGCAAGGGGGAAGGAGAGGTTGAGGAAGAAGGCTCCAGTAGCAGCACGACGGCGTGATGATGGTGGAGAGGCAGTACTCCGACAGGGCTTCGCCAAGCGCTCAATGGAGCAGGAGAGGTGTTGGGGAGGGGAGGGGTTGCGCCTTGGATCAGGTGTTCAGCCCTCCCCTCGCCCCTCTATTTATAGGGGAAGGGGAAAGGGGGGCGGCCCCCTCTAGATGAGATCTAGAGGGGGGGCGGCGGCCAGGGAGCGGGCTTGCCCCCCAAGCAAAGGGGGTGCGCCCCCTTTAGGGTTCCCCCCCCCAACCCTAGGCGAATGGGCCCAAGGGGGGGCGCCCAGCCCTCCAGGGGCTGGTTCCCTGCCCCATGCGGCCCATGAGGCCCTCCGAGAGGGGTGGCCCCTCCCGGTGGACCCCCGGAACCCTTCTGGTGGCCCCGGTACAATACCGATATGCCCCCGAAACTTTCCGGTGTCCGCATGACAACTTCCCATATATAAATCTTTACCTCCGGACCATTTCGGAACTCCTCGTGACATCCGGGATCTCATCCGGGACTCCGAACAACATTCAGTAATCACATACAAGTCTTCCTAATAACCCTAGCGTCACCGAACCTTAAGTGTGTAGACCCTACGGGTTCGGGAGACATGCAGACATGACCGAGACGGCTCTCCGGTCAATAACCAACAGCGGGATCTGGATACCCATGTTGGATCCCACATGCTCCTCGATGATGTCATCGGATGAACCACGATGTCGAGGATTCAATCAACCCCTTATGCAATTCCCTTTGTCAGACGGTATGTTACTTGCCCGAGACTCGATCGTCGGTATACCAATACCTCGTTCAGTCTCGTTACCGGCAAGTCACTTTACTCGTGCCGTAATGCATGATCCCGTGACCAGACACTTGGTCACTCTGAGCTCATTATGATGATGCACTACTGAGTGGGCCCAGTGATACCTCTCCGTCATACGGAGTGACAAATCCAAGTCTCGATCCGTGTCAACCCAACAGACACTTTCGGAGATACCTGTAGTGCACCTTTATAGTCACCCAGTTACGTTTTGATGTTTGGTACACCCAAAGCACTCCTACGGTATCCGGGAGTTACACGATCTCATGGTCTAAGGAAGAGATACTTGACATTGGAAAAGCTCTAGCAAAACGAACTACACGATCTTGTGCTATGCTTAGGAATGGGTCTTGTCCATCACATCATTCTCCTAATGATGTGATCCCGTTGTCAACGACATCTAATGTCCATAGTCAGGAAACCATGACTATATGTTGACCAACGAGCTAGTCAACTAGAGGCTTACTAGGGACGTATTGTGCTCTATGTATTCACACGTGTATTACGATTTCCAGATAATACAATTATAGCATGAATAAAAGACAATTATGATGAACAAGGAAATATAATAATAATACTTTTATTATTGCCTCTAGGGCATATTTCCAACAGTCTCCCACTTGCACTAGAGTCAATAATCTAGTTACATTGTGATGAATCGAACACCCATAGAGTTCTGGTGCTGATCATGTTTTGCTCGCGAGAGAGGTTTAGTCAATGGATCTGCGACATTCAGATCCGTATGTACTTTGCAAATATCTATGTCTCCATCTTGAACATTTTCACGGATGGAGTTGAAGCGACGCTTGATGTGCCTGGTCTTCTTGTGAAACCTGGGCTCCTTGGCAAGGGCAATAGCTCCAGTGTTGTCACAGAAGAGTTTGATCGGCCCCGACGCATTGGGTATGACTCCTAGGTCGGTGATGAACTCCTTCACCCAAATTGCTTCATGCGCTGCCTCTGAGGCTGCCATGTACTCCGCTTCACATGTAGATCCCACCATGATGCTCTGCTTGCAGCTGCACCAGCTTACTGCTCCACCATTCAACATATACACGTATCCGGTTTGTGACTTAGAGTCATCCAGATCTGTGTCGAAGCTAGCGTCGACGTAACGCTTTACGACGAGCTCTTCGTCACCTCCATAGACGAGAAACATGTCCTTTGTCCTTTTTAGGTACTTCAGGATATTCTTGACCGCTGTCCAGTGTTCCTTGCCGGGATTACTTTGGTACCTTCCTACCAAACTTACGGCAAAATTTACATCAGGTCTGGTACACAGCATGGCATACATGATAGATCCTATGGCTGAGGCATAGGGGATGACGCTCATCTCTTCTTTATCTTTTGCCATGGTCGGGCATTGAGCCGAGCTCAATCTAACACCTTGCAGTACAGGCAAGAACCCTTTCTTGGACTGATCCATTTTGAACTTCTTCAAAATCTTATCAAGGTATGTGCTTTGTGAAAGACCTATGAGGCGTCTCGATCTATCCCTATAGATCTTGATGCCTAATATGTAAGCAGCTTCTCCAAGGTCCTTTATTGAAAAACACTTATTCAAGTAGGCCTTAATGCTGTCCAAGAATTCTATATCATTTCCCATCAAAAGTATGTCATCTACATATAATATGAGAAATGCTACAGAGCTCCCACTCACTTTCTTGTAAACGCAGGCTTCTCCATAAGTCTGCATAAACCCAAATGCTTTGATCATCTCATCAAAGCGAATGTTCCAACTCCGAGATGCTTGCACCAGCCCATAAATGGATCGCTGGAGCTTGCATACTTTGTTAGCATTCTTAGGATCGACAAAACCCTCCGGCTGCATCATATACAGTTCTTCCTTAAGATGCCCGTTAAGGAATGCCGTTTTGACGTCCATCTGCCATATCTCATAATCATAGTATGCGGCAATTGCTAACATGATTCGGACGGACTTCAGCTTCGCTACGGGAGAGAATGTCTCATCGTAGCCAACCCCTTGAACTTGTCGATAACCCTTAGCGACAAGTCGAGCTTTATAAATGGTAACATTACCATCCGTGTCCGTCTTCTTCTTAAAGATCCATTTGTTTTCTATCGCTCGCCGATCATCGGGCAAGTCAGTCAAAGTCCACACTTTGTTTTCATACATGGATTCTATCTCGGATTGCATGGCTTCTAGCCATTTGTTGGAATCTGGGCCCGCCATCGCTTCTTCATAGTTCGAAGGTTCACCGTTGTCTAACAACATGATTTCTAGGACAGGGTTGCCATACCACTCTGGTGTGGAACGTGTCCTTGTGGACCTACGAAGTTCAGTAGCAACTTGATCAGAAGTACCTTGATCATCATCATTAATTTCCTCTCCAGTCGGTGTAGGCACCACAGGAACATTTTCCTGAGCTGCACTACTTTCCGGTTCAAGAGGTAGTACTTCATCGAGTTCTACTTTCCTCCCACTTACTCCTTTCGAGAGAAACTCTTTTTCCAGAAAGGATCCGTTCTTGGAAACAAAGATCTTGCCCTCGGATCTTAAGTAGAAGGTATACCCAATGGTTTCCTTAGGGTATCCTATGAAGACGCATTTTTCCGACTTGGGTTCGAGCTTTTCAGGTTGAAGTTTCTTGACATGAGCATCGCATCCCCAAACTTTTAGAAACGACAGCTTAGGTTTCTTCCCGAACCATAATTTATACGGTGTCGTTTCAACGGATTTAGACGGTGCCCTATTTAAAGTGAATGTAGCTGTCTCTAGAGCGTATCCCCAAAATGATAGCGGTAAATCGGTAAGAGACATCATAGATCGCACCATATCCAATAGAGTGCGATTACGACGTTCGGACACACCGTTACGCTGAAGTGTTCCAGGCGGCGTGAGTTGTGAAACGATTGCACATTTTCTTAAGTGTGTACCAAATTCATGACTTAAATATTCTCCTCCACGATCCGATCGTAAGAATTTTATCTTTCGGTCACGTTGATTCTCTACTTCATTCTGAAATTCCTTGAACTTTTCAAAGGTCTCAGACTTGTGTTTCATCAAGTAGACGTACCCATATCTACTCAAGTCATCAGTGAGAGTGAGAACATAACGATATCCTCTGCGAGCCTCAACGCTCATTGGACCGCACACATCGGTATGTATGATTTCCAACAAGTTGGTTGCTCGCTCCATTGTTCCGGAGAACGGAGTCTTGGTCATTTTGCCCATGAGGCATGGTTCGCATGTGTCAAATGATTCATAATCGAGAGACTCTAAAAGTCCATCAGCATGGAGCTTCTTCATGAGCTTGACACCAATGTGACCAAGGCAACAGTGCCACAAGTATGTGGGACTATCATTATCAACTTTACATCTTTTGGTATTCACGCTATGAATATGTGTAACATTACGTTTGAAATTCATTAAGAATAAACCATTGACCATCGGGGCATGACCATAAAACATATCTCTCATATAAACCAAACAACCATTATTCTCGGATTTAAATGAGTAGCCATCTCGTATCAAACGAGATCCAGATACAATGTTCATGCTCAAACTTGGCACTAAATAACAATTATTGAGGTTTAAAACTAATCCCATAGGTAAATGTAGAGGTAGCGTGCCGATGGCGATCACATCGACCTTGGAACCATTCCCGACGCGCATCGTCACCTCGTCCTTCGCCAGTCTCCGCTTATTCCGCAGCTCCTGCTGTGAGTTACAAATGTGAGCAACGGCACCAGTATCAAATACCCAGGAGTTACTATGAGTACTGGTAAGGTACACATCAATTACATGTATATCAAATATACCTTTAGTGTTGCCGGCCTTCTTGTCCGCTAAGTATTTGGGGCAGTTCCGCTTCCAGTGACCCTTCCCCTTGCAATAAAAGCACTCAGTCTCAGGCTTGGGTCCATTCTTTGACTTCTTCCCGGCAACTGGCTTACCGGGCGCGGCAACATCTTTGCCGTCCTTCTTGAAGTTCTTCTTACCCTTGCCCTTCTTGAACTTAGTGGTCTTATTGACCATCAACACTTGATGTTCTTTCTTGATTTCAACCTCTGCTGACTTCAGTATTGAGAATACTTCAGGAATAGTCTTCACCATCCCCTGCATATTGTAGTTCAACACAAAGCTCTTGTAGCTCGGTGGGAGCGACTGAAGGATTCTGTCAATGACCGCCTCTTCCGGGAGGTTGATCTCCAACTGGGAGAGGCGGTTGTGCAACCCAGACATTTTGAGTATGTGCTCACTGACAGAACTGTTTTCCTCCATCTTACAACTATAGAACTTGTCGGAGACTTCATATCTCTCGACCCAGGCATGAGCTTGGAAAACCATTTTCAGCTCCTCGAACATCTCATATGCTCCGTGCTTCTCAAAACGCTTTTGGAGCCCCGGTTCTAAGCTGTAAAGCATGCCGCACTGAACGACGGAGTAATCATCAGCACGTGATTGCCAAGTGTTCATAACGTCTTGGTTCTCTGGGATGGGTGCTTCACCTAGCGGTGTATCTAGGACATAATCTTTCTTGGCTGCTATGAGGATGATCCCCAGGTTCCGGACCCAGTCTGAATAGTTGCTGCCATCATCTTTCAGCTTGGTTTTCTCTAGGAACGCGTTGAAGTTCATGTTGACATGAGCATTGGCCATTTGATCTACAAGACATATTTTGCAAAAGTTTTAGACAAAGTTCATGATAATTAAGTTCATCTAATCAAATTATTTAATGAACTCCCACTCAGATTAGACATCCCTCTAGTCATCTAAGTGTTACACAATCCGAGTCGACTAGGCCGTGTCTGATCATCACGTGAGACGGACTAGTCATCATAGGTGAACATCTCCATGTTGATCGTGTCTTCCATACGACTCATGTTCGACCTTTCGGTCTCTTGTGTTCCGAGGACATGTCTGTACATGCTAGGCTCATCAAGTTAACCCTAAGTGTTTATGCATGTGTAAAACTGTCTTACACCCGTTGTATGTGAACGTAAGGATCTATCACACCCGATCATCACGTGGTGCTTCGAAACGACGAAATTTAGCAACGGCGCACAGTTAGGGGGAACACTTTCTTGAAATTGTTATAAGGGATCATCTTATTTACTACCGTCGTTCTAAGTAAACAAGATGCATAAACATAATAAACATCACATGCAATTATATAAAGTAGTGACATGATATGGCCAATATCATATAGCTCCTTCGATCTCCATCTTCGGGGCTCCATGATCATCTTCGTCACCGGCATGACACCATGATCTCCATCATCATGATCTCCATCATCGTGTCTTCATGAAGTTGTCATGCCAACGACTACTTCTACTTCTATGGCTAACGCATTTAGCAATAAAGTAAAGTAATTTACATGGCGTTCTTCAATGACAGGCAGGTCATACAAAAATAAAGACAACTCCTATGGCTCCTGCCGGTTGTCATACTCATCGACATGCAAGTCATGATTCCTATTACAAGAACATGATCTCATACATCACAATATATCATTCATCATTCATCACAACTTCTGGCCATATCACATCACATGACAATTGCTGCAAAAACAAGTTAGACGTCCTCTAGTTGTTGTTGCATCTTTTACGTGGCTGCAATTGGGTTCTAGCAAGAACGTTTTCTTACCTACAAATAACCACAACGTGATTTTGTCAACTTCTATTTACCCTTCATAAGGACCCTTTTCATCTAATCCGCTCCAACTAAAGTAGGAGAGACAGACACCCGCTAGCCTCCTTATGCAACTAGTGCATGTCAGTCGGTGGAACCTGTCTCACGTAAGCGTACGTGTAAAGTCGGTCCGGGCCGCTTCATCCCACAATACCGCTGAAGCAAGAAAACACTAGTAGCGTCAAGAAAGTTGACAAGATCTACGCGCACAACAAAATTGTGTTCTACTCGTGTAATAGAGAACTACGCATAGACCTAGCTCATGATGCCACTGTTGGGGAACGTTGCAGAAAATTAAAAAATTTCCTACGGTTTCACCAAGATCCATCTATGAGTTCATCTAAGCAACGAGTCATGGGAGAGAGATTGCATCTACATACCACTTGTAGATCGCGTGCGAAAGCATTCAAGGGAACGGTGATGATGGAGTCGTACTCGCCATGATTCAAATCACCGATGATCAAGTGCTGAACGGACAGCACCTCCGCGTTCAACACACGTATGGTACGGACGATGTCTCCTCCTTCTTGATCCAGCAAGGGGGAAGGAGAGGTTGAGGAAGAAGGCTCCAGCAGCAGCACGACGGCGTGATGATGGTGGAGAGGTAGTACTCCGACAGGGCTTCGCCAAGCGCTCAACGGGGGAGGAGAGGTGTTGGGGAGGGGAGGGGATGCGCCTTGGATCAGGTGTTCAGCCCTCCCCTCGCCCCTCTATTTATAGGGGAAGGGGAAAGGGGGCCGGCCCCCTCTAGATGAGATCTAGACGGGGGCGGCGGCCAGGGAGGGGGCTTGCCCCCCAAGCAAAGGGGGTCCGCCCCCTTTAGGATTCCCCCCCCCAACCCTAGGCGCATGGGCCCAAGGGGGGGCACCCAGCCCTCCAGGGGCTCGTTCCCTACCCCATGCGGCCCATGAGGCCCTCCGAGAGGGGTGGCCCCTCCCGGTGGACCCCCGGAACCCTTCCGGTGGCCCCGGTACAATACCGATATGCCCCCGAAACTTTCCAGTGTCCGCATGACAACTTCCCATATATAAATCATTACCTCCGGACCATTATGGAACTCCTCATGACGTCCGGGATCTCATCCAGGACTCCGAACAACATTCGGTAATCACATACAAGTCTTCCTAATAACCCTAGCGTCACCGAACCTTAAGTGTGTAGACCCTACGGGTTTGGGAGACACGCAGACATGACCGAGACGGCTCTCCGGTCAATAACCAACAGGGGGATCTGGATACCCATGTTGTCTCCCACATGCTCCTCGATGATGTCATCGGATGAACCACGATGTCGAGGATTCAATCAACCCCGTATGCAATTCCCTTTGTCAGACGGTATGTTACTTGCCCGAGACTCGATCGTCGGTATACCAATACCTTGTTCAGTCTCGTTACCGGCAAGTCACTTTACTCGTACCGTAATGCATGATCCCGTGACCAGACACTTGGTCACTCTGAGCTCATTATGATGATGCACTACCGAGTGGGCCCAGTGATACCTCTCCGTCATACGGAGTGACAAATCCCAGTCTAGATCCATGTCAACCCAACAGACACTTTCGGAGATACCTGTAGTGCACCTTTATAGTCACCTAGTTACGTTGTGACGTTTGGTACACCCAAAGCACTCCTACGGTATCCGGGAGTTACACGATCTCATGGTCTAAGGAAGAGATACTTGACATTGGAAAAGCTCTAGCAAAATGAACTACACGATCTTGTGCTATGCTTAGGAATGGGTCTTGTCCATTACATCATTCTCCTAATGATGTGATCCCGTTGTCAACGACATCTAATGTCCATAGTTAGGAAACCATGACTATCTCTTGACCAATGAGCTAGTCAACTAGAGGCTTACTAGGGACGTATTGTGGTCTATGTATTCACACGTGTATTATGATTTCCGGATAATACAATTATAGCATGAATAAAAGACAATTATCATGAACAAGGAAATATAATAATAATACTTTTATTATTGCCTCTAGGGCATATTTCCAACAGTTAGCAGGTAAAGGTCAGACTTCAGAAACACAAGGTTCCATCAGGAATTTTTTGAACATCTCATGCAATTTTACCAGGAAAAAGATGATAATGTGGCCAATGGGTTTAGCAGCAATCCATCGACATGTCACAAAGGATGTATTTCAAAAATTTATATGAACAAGTTTGTTTTTTGGGGGGAGACAAGAATGTTGCCAATGATAACAAAAATCATCGAGGGGCAAGAATGGTATTTCTCACCATGAATCCAACTGATATCCTAGAAGAGCTCAAAATGTTGAGGATGATCATGACACAATTGTCGAGAGATTTCACTAAGAAGTAATCAATTGGCGATCACATTAAGTCAAAGGAATGATGAAGCGAAAGGTTATTGGTACCACGAGGACGGCACAAACTTGAAATCAAGCTTCCTATTCTAGGCGAATGATATGACGAGGAAGATCGACGTAAGCTTAATTCATCGTCAAAAATTGTGCTATGGGAAGGACCAGCTAGCACAGTTAAAATTTATCATGATAATGATATAGCCGATCAGCCTAGGGATGACTTGAAGGATTATTAAACTCATAAGTAATTGGAGTGCGGAATCGATTCACTTATCGGTGTTCTCGAGTGACTAATAACTCAGAACCCGGGGAAATCTAAAATCGGTGAGAAGCAATACTAGATGAAGACTCATAGGAAGCAATATAGTTCTTTGATATTCTTAAGATACCAGAGGGTAATACTCGAAGTAGATCAAAATAGAGGTTGCGGAGATGTATTGATCTGCAGAAGACAAGTGCTTTAACTTGTATGAGAAATGGAATCAAGGAGAATGGTCGGAACCATGATTGCAAATGATCAATTCACAGATACTAGATGATAATATATCAAGGAAATACTTATTATCACAAGAAGCTTCCATGATAAGATCTACATCGTGTCCATGGGCATGAACACAAGTTCAAGGTCGACTCCCACTTCTCCAATGCACAACTTTCCATTCACTTCTCACTTTCGGAGAAGTTGTAGTGTTGAAAATTTAACTGGCATAACACCAGAAGAGTAAGACTCGTGAAAACTTTTGGGTCCATACGGTTTAGGGAAGGCATAGGTTCAACCCATGAGGGCATCTTAGGAACATATGCTACAAATTTAGGAGTAATTAACACAAGCTCGAAACTAGAGCATGATTGATAAAGCAGAGGATACAATTTACGAGAGGCATAACGTATCAGAGAAAGAACTCACAAGGTGATTAAATATGAAGGACACTGTCGAATAATAATCCAACCATGGATCTGATAGTCCACAAGGGATCTGATATGAGAATCGATACTCAACCAGAAGAAGAAAGAATGCAAGGTGATCAGATTATAGAAACAACTAACTAATTCAAAGCTCGAATGCAAAGGAATTATGATTTCCAAATCGGGGGAGCAGAAGCAGTGGCTCTGATCAAAGACAAATAAGTTGAATAGACATAGATCAACAATGAATCAAGGTTTGATTTGCCGAACACCAGCTCATGTATGGGGTGGCGTCTGAGCCGAAGGGAAGAATTCTAATTGTGACTGATGATTGTGAACATTCACAAACATATTGAATCAAATATTACAAATGACGATGACAAAGGATACTAATGAATATTGCGAGACATATGGAAAGTATCCATAATGCAAGCAGACAAGTATTTGTAGAGCAATAGTTGGAGAGGATTATTGAAAGATCGGATAGTATTTCAAAGTATCTTGTGAATCACATCATCAACTAGGAAGGAACAAAACCTCTATAAGTGTGAGGAATTATCCGTAGATGTAATCATGCAGCAAAGAACTACAAGGCGGTGGCACACAGGATTCTGAGAATATCGGAAAGTATTTCAGCGTATCTTGTAAAAATAAGAGCAAGTGGAAATGCAGGTATGGACGGCAAGTGTATGTAGCTATCCATAGGTGTATTTCGGTGGTAGGAACTTGCAAAAGCAACAGGCACAAAGTCTTGAGAGAACATCGGAGAGTATCTTCGAAATCCTTAGATGCACCAAGCAATCATCTGGAGTGAGGGGCTCTCCGGGAGGAAGTAATTACAAGAACCTAGAGTTAGAGTTAGCAAAAATCATTTAACCCGAATAGAAGAGATATCAGAGTCCCAGAGTATAGACGAGGAGTAAAAGATCCTAATACCACCCAATGGCGACGTGGGCCCGTAAGCCGCACAGCCATGTTAGTAAAAGTTTTGAAGTGACTAGACTCAACTTTGACCAAGGAGTTGGAAAGGGGCTACCTACAGGCAGTCAGCTCTAGTAACAACTTGTGACCCCCCCCCCCCGATTCAATCATACACGCAAATGTGTACAATCAAGATCAGGGACTCACGGGAAGATATCACAACACAACTCTAGACATAAAATAAAATAATACAAGCTTTATATTACAAGCTAGGGGCCTCAAGGTCTCGAATACATAAGCTCAAATACACAAGTTAGTGGAAGCAACAATATCTGAATACAGACATAAGTTAAACAAGTTTGCCTTAAGAAGGCGGCACTAAAGCAACATCGATCGAAAAGGCAAGGCCTCCTTCCTGGGAGCCTCCTAACTGCTCCTGGTCATCGGCGGCCTCCACGTAGTAGTAGGCACCCTCGGTGTAGTAGTAGTCATCATCGAAGTTAGCGTTTGGATCCAAGTCTCCACCATATGGTTGCAGCATCCGAGAAGAATGGAAAGAGGTGGAAAAAGGGGAGCAAAGCAACCGTGAGTACTCATCTAAAGTACTCCCAAGCAACAATCTACATTACATATGCATCGGTATCAATGAAATGGGTGATACTGCAGAATGCCAAAAGAGAAGGGGAAAGCCTAGCCTGTCGAAGACTAGCATCTTCAAGTAGCTCCAAGCATCTTGCAGCAATCAGAAGAGTATAGAATAGGTGTTTATATTTAACAAACATGTTGTAGAAATAACGTCCAGAGATCCTTCCCTGACTCCTTGCGGAAAAGCAATCTCGGAGCCACATATCCATTATATGCCTCAGCATTCAGTATCCAGTTCTTGTTGTATCGATCGGGATACAACTCCGAGCATCCGTTACGTGGACCCGGTTGTTTGAATAGATCAATCTTCCCTGCAGGGGTGCACCAACATACCCAAACACTCGATCAACTATGGCCGGACACACCATTAGGTCATGACCGGCCTCGGCCGATCAACACACTATAGTCCTATGTAGGCTCAACAGAGTGACCAACATGTCGGTCTACATCCTAAATGCGAAGGGGTCATGAGCCAATCATCCTTCGCAATCCTGCGTGTTGCGAGGGCGGCCGGTGAGCAGACCTGGCAACCTCCTTAAAAAGGCAGGTGCTTACGCAGTCCAACCCGACGCGCGTCGCTCCATCCCAGACGTCAGTGAGCTTTCAGCTGATACATACCATGCAGAGTGCCCATACTTATTCCCGCGTGGTAGTCAGTGCGAAAAAGGCCAGAGGCCTACTCAGATCAAATATCCAAACCATTAGTGTCTTGGCAGTGCGGTAACGATAAATGATCCACGATATGTGGTCCTGTCGCCCCGTCTCACGGACTTGCGGCAAGGGCTAAGAATGCCCGGCCGCGCCACGTGAAAAACTTGTGGGTATCCTTCAGATCAACCCGAGTTCACATCACTCGCGGGTACCCCTCGGGGCTGACCTGATGTCATCATGGTTCTGTGGTAAGTCAAAGTAACCGTGTGTCCAAAACAGCAAGGGGGAAACCTGAGAAATCACCCTTGATGGATTCCCACTCAATGTAACTGTCAAGATGGACTTGGAGGAATCACCCTCTATGGTCCACACTTGAGGGGTTGCACGACAGAGTCATTATCGGGAGTGGGGAAGGAGGAATCACCCTCGATGACCACGACCGAATAGTTACACTCTAGGGTTAACATCAGAAGTGCTGACGAGGTATCACCCTCGGCACTCGATAGTAACCCTGTAGAGTCGTCCAACTAATGGGGGTGATGTGTGGTGTCGGGGCCTGGACGTTGATCACGTTGATTGAGTCATCGAACATAAAGCGGGGCAACTGGGACAAGGTGGGAGTCACCAATGGATCTCTAACCAACCTATACTAAGCAGTTTAGAATATGCAGGTAAGGTATAAAAGCAGGTCACAAAAACAGGCTATGCATCAGAATAGGATCATACGAAAGCAGTAGCAGTTCTAATGCAAGCATGAGAGGGAACGAAATGGGCGATATCAGAATGAACAAGGGGGGTTTGCTTGCCTAGAAGCTCTACTGAAAAGGAAGTAGTGTCGTCGGTGACGTAGTAGATCCCAGGGACATCAGCAGCGGTCTCGGGGTCTACCAGAGAAGAAGAGGGGGAAATAGTAAATATAGAGCAAATACGTGCAACATAGATGCAAGACAAGGTAACACGCAGGGCTAGGGGTGTTCTAATGTAGTGCTACACGCTACCGATGAAGGGGATAACATCCGGGAAAGTTTTCCCGGGGGTTAGGCATTTTCAGACAAACGAACCGGAGGGGAAAGGTTCGATGTTCTCATTGATAGGTACATGTGGCAGACAAACGAACCATGTATTCGGATTCGTCTCGTCGTTCTGAGCAACTTTCATGTATAAAGTTTTTTGATCCGAGCTACGGTTTAAATTCTACGAATTTTCAAAGATTATAGCAATATTCTAAAATTATTTAAATTAACAGAAAAGGAATTGTGACGTCAGCTTGATGTTAGCATGACGTCAGCAAGTCAACAGACTCGCTGATTAGTCAAAGTTGACCAGTGGGTCCCACTGGTCAGTGACTAGACTAATTAGCAGTGCTTAATTTAACTAAACTAAGTTAATTAGCTAGTAGGCCCCACCTGTTAGTGGCTAATTAGTTTAACTAAATAAGTTTTAATTATTAAAACGTTGATTAAAGGAGGGGGCCTTCCTGTCAGTGACTAGTTAGATTAAATTTATTGCATTAAATAATTTATTAGAATTAGAGGCAGGGCCCACCAGTCAGTGACTGGGGGCCACC
Organism: Triticum aestivum; assembly: GCF_018294505.1. Lineage (NCBI taxonomy): Eukaryota > Viridiplantae > Streptophyta > Magnoliopsida > Poales > Poaceae > Triticum > Triticum aestivum. Next base: position 202,591,472 of record NC_057804.1, on the reverse strand, counting down.
CAGTCAGAGTTGACCTCGGTCAACTGGTCAAAGGGCCAGTCGGGGGCCACCCGTTAGCGACCCATGGGGGGCATGTCAGCGTCCTGGACTTGGGGGTACCCTGTCCTGCCTGCCTGCGGCCCACCACATGGCTCCATCGGCGGCCTGGTATGGCCCAGCTTCGACATCAACACCACAAGACCCACGCGAGGGGCCAAGCCTCGCGAGGCGGACGATGCTGAGACCCTTGGAGGGGTTGGCCTCAGGAGGGCTCCTGAGGGGCGGAGAGATCTATGCAACTACCTCATGAGGCTCAGCTGACGTGAGCCGTCACGACCAAGGCCAAGCGGGCGTCAGGCGGGCGCAGAGCGCAGGTTTCCTCTTTGGTGCAAGGGAGGCAAGCCACAGGCGCGGATTCCCGAGGAATCTACCAAAGGTTTCCATTCTGGTGCAACAAGACCAAGACCGCCAGGACGGCAATACGAAGGTCATCACCGAGCCCACCGCAGCGTCACGACCAGAGGCTTTTCGCAGGCGAAGACTACTTTTGTCAGGATAGACTGTACTACTTGTCCCCTTTCAAATCCATCCATTGTGGAATCCCTTCCCGTTCACATTTGGGAAGAGGACCAAGGCCACTATATATAGGACTTAGCCACCACCATGGAGGGGGACGGGCAGACCGAAACCAGAACAAGTAGAGCACCACACCAGCTCAAGAACACCTCACCTCCTGAGGCTTGTTCATCCTTGTAACTAGTTCATCCATAGCCCCTCGAGTCAATCCACCACACCACACTGGAGTAGGGTATTACACCACAACGGTGGCCCGAACCAGTATAAATTTTGTGTGTCTTTGTGAGCTCTACGCGCTAGGCTAGGGAGGATCGCGAGTAGGGAGGCTGGGGAAGTTGAGATCTCTGCATGCACCCCATTGTTTGAACCTCTCACGGGTTGCCGGACCCCAAAATCTGACATTTGGCACGCCCTGTAGGGGTGCATTGGATCCTCTCTTTCGTCGTTCGACTCGTCTCTGCTCCCACATCTCCATGGCCGACGAGCGCAGGGATCGCGCCGAGCGTCTGGCTGCGGTCGCTGCCCGTGTCGCTCAGACGGCTCCGGCGGGTGACGGCTGCGCCCACTGCATTCCTTCCCCGGTGGCCAACGCCGCCACGGGACCCGCCGGCCACGAGCAGCAAGTTTCAGCGCTGCACCCGTCGGTGCGATGCGACGGCCGCACCGCTACTCCGTCCCTGACTCCAGCAGTTTTGTCATCCCACGCGTGCCGCGGCCAGGTGGACCCGCAAGATGCTCTTCTCACGGTGTGGGGTCTTCTTTGCTACCTCCCCGTGGGTGCTCTCTATGAGGAGTGGCTCGAGCGTATCGCTGAGCTCATCAGCGTCGCGCACGGGGGCTCCGATGGGCCGGCTCGCTCGCTACCTCACCAACCACCTGCAGCGGGCGACGTTGCGCATGGGGCTCCTCCTCTGCCTCCGGCCCAGGGCGCCATCGTTGAGCAAAGGCGTATGGCTCCACGGCGTGACCCGCAGCGCCCGGTGCCAGCTCAGGACGACGTGAGCTGCCAGGTAGTCCAACGTACCCAAGGAGAAGCGCTCATGCTTCTAGCACCCCAGCACCAGGCTCGCGAGCCGGCACAGGAGGTGGCGGTGCACGTGCATCAAGACTATGTTCCACCCCCTCGACAACCTCCGGTGGCGACGGCGGGATGCCGTGCATTCACTGCAGAGCTCTGTAACATTGTCTGGCCGAGCAAGTTCAAGCCTAACATGCCTCTATGCTACAACGGCACCGCAGACCCCGCCGAGTTCATGCAGCTCTATGAGATGAGCATCGATGCGGCCAACGGCGATGAGAAGATCATGGAAAATTGGTTCTCGATGGCCCTCAAGGATGGCGCGTGTTCCTGGCTCCTGAACCTGACCGAGGGGTCGGTTTCTTCTTGGGAGGATATGCGCAGCAGCTTCATCGCCAACTTCCATGGCACTCGCAATCGTCCGCCGGATGCGGGCGACCTGCGCCGCCTCAAGCAGCAACCTGGAGAGACCTTGCATAAATATATTCGGTGCTTCAACAACGTTCACCTCAAGATTCCCAAGGTGTCAGACGAGGCCATCATCTCTGCGTTAACCGACGGCGGCCGCGACGTCAAGATGAAGGAAGAGCTCTCCATCCACGATGACCTCTGCACTGCCCTGGAGATGTTCAACATGGCTAACAAGTGTGCAAGAGCTGAGGAGGGATGCCTTTCCCTGCTCGAGCTCCCTAATGCTGATCCAGGAGACAAGAAGACCAAGACCAAGGACACAAGCGCAAGGGGCCAGCCGTGCTTGCGGCAGAGCCTGCGATCAAGCGCGGCTGCGACCACCCCAAGTTATCCAAGGCCAAGCGGCCGTTCTGCGCCTTCCACAACGTCTACAGCCACAACACCAGTGACTGCTAGGAGCTCAGGGCTCTCTCTGACGGGCGCCTCGGTCGATGCCCCAAGCGCAATGATCGGGGCTACAGTCGCGGAGGTGGCCAAGGTGGAGGACGTTGGGATGGACGTGACCGTAGTCAGGAGTGGCGAGACCAGCCTCGTGAGGACCGCTGGCAAGATCAGCCTCGCGAGGGCAACTGGAGGGAGCAGCCTCGTGAGGATCGCCCTCAGGGCAATGCAGCTTTGCCTCCTCTACCTCCACCGCCAAGAAGGAACGAAGAACACCATCAGGACGAGGGGGCTGGGGGCTTCCAGGAGCCGCGAGCCATCGCCTGCATCTTGGGTGGCTCACAAGCCCCAGCTTCTCACCGTGTCTTCAAGCATTTTGCACGCGCGGTCAATGCGACGCTCCCCAAGCTTGAGGCAACTCGCCCTCTCAAATGGTCCAAGTGCGCCATCACCTTCGACTCCTCAAACTGGCTCAAGTGCGCGGCCACTGCTGGCACGCTCCCCATGCTCTGTTCCCCCGTCATCAGCAACGTAACCGTCACCAAGACTCTCATTGATGGCGGAGCGGGGCTCAATGTTCTCTCCGTCCAGACATTCGATAGACTCCGGGTGCCATACTACCAGTTGCACCCCACCAAGCCATTCTCAGGAGTGACCGATGAATCGACACACCCGATCAGGCAAGTTCGCCTCCCTCTCACCTTCGGTGAGCGCGACAACTACCGCACCGAACTCATCGACTTCGATGTCGCCAACATTCATCTTCCCTACAACGCCATCCTTGGGTACCCAACACTGGCCAAGTTCATGGCGGCCACGCACCACGGCTACAACATCCTCAGGATGCCAGGAAGCGACGGCATCATCACGACCGCCTGTCAGGAGAAGGATGTGGTGTGCTCCCTTGAGCGCGCCTTCCAGGCTGCCATAGTTGAAAACCTAGAAGAAGAAGACGGCGCCCTCCCTCCTGAGGTTGCCCCCAAGACAAAGAATCTGCAGCTGGGCCAGGGGTCTCATGAGGAAGCATCACTCGAGGATGCAACGCTGAGTCTCGCATCTCTGGACACGGTGCCTTCACCCATCGCAAAGGAAGGTGCGCTCGGCACCCCTCTCAGGCTGGCTCAGGTCTCTCCTCTGGAGGGCCTCAGACCTAGCCCATGTCACGAGAGCGGTGCTCGGGCACCATGTGGAAGCGCTCTTCAGAGCACGCTTCCCCGGAGAAGGCAGCAGGCGTAAGGCACCAGGCGTTCAGGAGTTCATCAGCGAGGCGATCGAGGAAATTCAGGAAGGAAGGGTTCTGCAAGGTGATCGTCTCCTGCCACAAGGTGGAGCTCACTTAACTAGCGAGGGTAAAGATTTCCGTGTCCACATTGACATCCCTGGGCTCAGCAGGGCCATGTCTCGGCAGCTCATGTGTCGTCTCGTGTCGGCCGATGCGAGGGACCGCTGCACAGCTACGTCTGCATGCCTTTCGGCCTGACGGGCGCGGCTGAGGTGTTCCTGCACTGCACGAGGGACGCTCAGGTGGCCTGCGAAGCCAGGCGCCAGGCGATCTTGGCGGAGATGGAGGACCACCCTCAGGAGCCTTCCGGTCCCCCGAGCCTCCGGAGGTTCGGGACCGGAGCGACTCATGATGAGTGGCTTTAGCAGCGTGTGTTTTTTGGCTACTTCAACAACTCTTCAGCAACGATACTAGGTGACATCTCCCTAGTTCGTTCAGTTTTGGGCTGTCCCTCTGGTTGCATCATCCCCAGGCCGTGTGGGTCTGTCCCTACGGCGTGTATCCCTTTTGCATTTCATCAAAGAAAGTTACAATCCTTCGCAAACTACTCTCGAATTACCGACTTCCTGACCGGAGCTTCATCGCTAAGAACGTCTCGCGCCCTTGCAAGCCCTCCCACGACCGCCTCATGATTAAGGACTGGCACGACGTCTGTGCTCGGGTCCGTCCCTGAAGCGTCGCTAAACCCAAGCAGCTGAGCTCTGGCTCATGGACCGGTCCCGTGTACGTCACCTCCCGTGGCTCTTAGTTCCTTGTTCTCGCATGAGCTAATCATGATGGGTAATCAAGGGCACGCGACCTGGTGCCCCCGTGGCCACGGGAACCACGTGTCGACTGTTTTTCTTCAAGATCTTTGCATGAGAAGACTGGGCACTGTGTCTGTGCTCGGGTCCGTCCCTGCAGCATCGCTAAATCCAGTGGCTGAGCTCTGTCTGGCGGGCCGGTCCAGTTCACGTCACCTCCTGGGGTCGCTGGTGTATGGCCTTCTCATGCAATAACCTCAGGAAACTCATTCAGCGCAGGCTGCCTAACCATCTCGCAGGACCAACCCAAGCATCTCCAATCAAGACCAGGTGCAACCCGCCTTGAGGTAGGGCCTCATGAGTCCCGCCCTGGCTCACGGGTGCCCATATACACCTCCTCCAGCCCTGCCGTGCAAGCCATGTGTCAGGGCTGGGCTGTACATGCCTCGGGGGCTCTCCTCAGAGGGAGCCCCCTCCCATGCGCCAGTGGAAGCACCATGCTCCGCGTTGGCCATCAACACTGCCGAGGAGCGGCTATGCCCGTGCAATTGTGGAAGCGCTATGCTCCGCGTTGGTGATAAACAACTGGGGGTGGCCTCACGGCCGCATTAACCTTGGGGAGCTTCCGGGCTCAGTGACTAGCCTCACTGCGCTGCTCTCCCTCGGGAAGGTAGCGCGAGGGGGCTGGACAGGGGGGCTATGCTCAGGTCACGCCTAGTGTACCCCACCTCGCTAGGCCTCACGGGCCTGGTCTTCGTGCACCCCTCCCAAGCGAGAGCTCGGCGAGGGAAAGGTAGGATGGTCTGTTCATACGTCAAGGGGGACTCTTGAGCATCGCCACTCAGGAGCCTAACTGGCCACGTAGCCCCTCACCTCTTGGGCTCCTCTTGGTATTCCGTACGACCCAATGATGGCTGAGGTATGCACGGGGCCGGGCCCTACCAACCGCAGAACGCCAAGACCTAGTTGTCACCCTTCTCCCTCAAGTCGTTCGTACATCAAGGGGGACTCCTGAGCATCGTGACTCAGGAGACTAACTGGTCACGTAGCCCCTCACCTCTTGGGCTCATCCTGGTGATCTGGACAACCCAACGATGGCTGAGGTATGCGCGGGGTCGGGCCCTGCCGACAGAGAACAGCAAGGCTTGCCCCTGCATCTTTTCCTAAGTTGTTCGCACGTCAAGGAGGACTCGTGAGCATGGAGACTCAGGAGCCTATCTAGTCCCAAAGCCACTCACCTCTTGGGCTTGTCCTGGGGTTCCGGATGACCAAACGATGGCAGAGGTACGCACGGGGCCGGGCTCTGCCGATGCAGAACAATAAAGCAAACGGAAAAGCTGAAGGAGCATAATCTAGTTATTACAAGAGATATTGTTTCAAGCAAATAGTATTAAAGGCCTCCTCGAGGCATGTCGAATGGTGCAGGATAAACAAGCAAAGGTAGAATCTCCAGGCCACAAAAGATAAGTCTCGGCTCGCTACGGCACCAGTTTCACTCCACACACCTCACCCCGCAATTCCACTCGGACGGTTCAACTCCCCCTTTTTAATTTTCTATACAGCAGCTTGGACGCCAAGGGGGACCTCATGAGCATCCCGTCTCATGAGCTCTCACCGGACCTTGGGCCGCTCACCTCCTATCCTTGACCACGGCATCGCGACCTGGCATACTAGCGATGGCTGAAGCCTGCCTGGGGACTGGGTCTTGCTGGCGTAGAGCACCACGCTGTCTAGGGAAAACAAATGGGAGGGACTCAGCCAGACTAGAATACGCGCGTTCATTACAAGGAGAGACAACTACAGGGCCTTGGGGCGTCCCTGATGACGCCGGGCGGCAGACGTAGCAGCACTCCGACCTCGGTGGGAGCTCGGCGGCACGTAGCTGTCGTCGCTCGACTCTAGAGAATCGCTTGGCTCGGGAGAGTCGTTGGACTCCTAGGAGTCATCGCTGCTGCTGGACGAAGCGCTTAAGGGGGCAGCTGCACACCCAGCACCCATCACGGCGTCCCTTGAGTTGTCTCCTCCGGGGCAGCACTGCAGCTGCTCGCCCCGCTCGTTGAAGACATTGAAGAATAAGGTGGTCGCGCCGTCGTACTCAAAGTGGATCGCCAGGGCTCCTTCCGCTCGGCAAGCCTGGGCGACCTCGCCCCATCGGTGCATCATGAAGATGTCTTCGGACGACACCACCTCAACCTCAGCCCCAGTGGCTAGGCTGCTGTACCCCGCGTAATGCACCTACAGCTCCACCGGTCCCCGCGGAGGCAGCTCGCTGGCAATGAACCGCGGGAATCGGATCCAGGTATTGGGAGGCATCGCCGCCCACACCACGAACTCGCGTTAGCTATCCTCGGCGCAGGCCCGTGGTGCGGCCGGCAGGGCAATGGCGGCCCTGCCATCTTCGCAAGGCGCTGCTCGACGGCGCGCTCCTTCACCCTGATCATGGCCGTATAGTGGGAGGGGCAAGCCAGGCAGAGGCCTCGATTGCCAAGGGATGGCCACCTCTCGCCCCGCGTCGGCATCGTCATGGAGGTGGAGTCGCTTCTTCGGCAGGAGAGGGTCCGGCCCCTGCCTAGGAGCCTTCCCCTTCTGTGCCGCAGAGAACCTCCTGGTCGGCGCCATTTGAGCGAGGAGAAGAGGAGGAGAAGCAAGCAAGAGCAAGACGAAAGAGAAATGGGCAGGGGATCAGCCCGCTCGCACGTTTATAGCCAGGAGAAGGTAAATCGTGGGCCCCCCACGATTTCCAGTAATGATGATCCTTTCTGCATGCAGCATGCAGTTGTCAAGTCGAGCAGTTGCCGAGGCAGCATGGGGAAGCGGAGTCCCCCACGTCCAATCAGTCGCCACGCATCATCAAGGCCGCAGGCTATTAGGGCCCGCGGTGCTCTGCACTTGCCCCTTGGCTTCGCCTGGAAGCCAAGTTCGAGCACGCCTTGGGCCCGGGGGCTACTATCGGCGTCCTGGACTTGGGGGTATCCAGTCGTGCCTGCCTGCGGCCCACCATGTGGCTCAATCAGCGGCCTGGTATGGCCCAGCTTCAACATCAACACCACAAGACCCATGTGAGGGGCCAAGCCTCGCGAGGCGGATGACGCCAAGACCTCTAGAGCGGTTGGCCTCCTCAGGAGGGCTCCTGAGGGGCGGAGAGATCTATGCAGCTACCTCAAGAGGATCAGCTGACGTGAGGCATGATGACCAAGGCCAGGCGGGTGCCAGGCGGGCGCAGAGCGCAGGTTTCCTCTTTGGTGAAAGGGAGGCAAGCCACAGGCATGGAGTCCCGAGGAATCTACGAAAGGTTTCCATTCTGGTGCAACAAGAACAAGACCGCCAGGATGGCAGGATGGAGGTCATCACCGAGCCCACCGCAGCGTCACGACCAGAGGATTTTCACATGCGAAAACTACTTTTGTCAGGATAGACTGTACTACTTGTCCCCTTTCAAATCCAGCTGTTATGGAATCCCTTCCCGCTCACATTTGGGAAGAGAACCAAGGCCACTATATATAGGACTTAGCCACCACCATGGAGGGGGACGGGCAGACCGAAACCAGAACAAGTAGAGCATCACACCAGCTCAAGAACACCGCACCTCATGAGGCTTGTTCATCCTTGTAACTAGTTCATCCATAGCCCCTCGAGGCAATACACCACACCACACTGGAGTAGGGTATTACACCACAATGGTGGCCCGAACCAGTATAAATCTATGTGTCTCTATGTCTTTGTGAGCTCTACGTGCTAGGCTAGGGAGGATCACGAGTAGGCAGGCTAGGCAGGTTGAGATCTCCGCACGCACCCAATGTTCGAACCTCTCACGGGTTGTCGGACCCCGAAATCTGATAGGCCAGGCTGGCCATGTCGATGTGCCGTTGGAGAGAGCTCCGGTGAGCATCTCCCGCGGTGGATCTACACCGAAGTCGGGCGGGATTCGCCCCTCATCGTCCATCTGACGCGCGGGTGGGCGTTCAACTGGGGGCGATGAGCTACGCCTAGGGGTGGCCACGGCAGCAGCTGGGGCGGCTGAGGCAGCGCCAGCGTCGAGTAGAGGAGGTGGCAGTGGCGGCGAGCAAGGGCGGGCTGGGTGAGTCCATGCTCGAGGGCGGCTGGCGCGCTGGTTGCGGCCAGGAGCGGTGGGCGTGTGTGAGCCGCCAGTAGGAGCAGCGGCAGAAGCATCGGGTAGCCGGAGCGACGCGCAGGCAGCGCTAGCAGTGCGCGGGCGTAGCTGTAGCAGGGTGGCTGGCACGCAGGCACGGGGCAGAAGCACCAGCGGGCAGGGGCGGGCGGCTATGACTATGCGGATGCGGGGTAGGCAGGGCACAGGGGGGCAACCGGAGCAAGAGCAGGGCGGCCGTGGGCATGCAGGGGCGCGGCACGGTGATGGGCATGGCATCGGGCATAGCGAGCTGAGCTCGGTCGCAATGGTGGGGGTTCGGCGGCCTACGTTAAGAGGAAACAAGAGGGGGAGCAGGGAACTAGAGGAGGCTCACTAGGGGGAGGTCGACGGCGAGCTCGAGAGGGGTTGGGGACAACCCGGAGCATCGAATCGACAGTGAGGTGCAGTAGCTGTGACGGTGAAAAAGTTGACCGTGGCATCGTCTTGGGGCCTCCAGGTGCGAACGGAGTAGTTGACGAGGACAAGCGCGATGTGACGGAGCTCGTGGACACACAGGTGAGATGAGAGGCGGTCAGTGGCCGCGGGATCGACGCGGCGACGGCGATGACCGCGCCGGGTGCCTCTCCACATTGTGGAAGAGAGCGAGGGGGGAGATGGGGGTAGTGGCTAGGGTTTGACTGGGGTCGCGGGGTCGGTCTTGTAGGCGGCCAGGGAGCGCCGATAGCCGGCGTGTGGCAATCCAAGCCATGGACGTGCTTGGGTCATCCACACCGTTCCTGATGAATAGGGGAATAGGACATGGAAGTTTGGTGGGCTGGGCCTTACATTGTGGCCAGTAGGGCCTAATAGCACAGTGAGGTTTTCTCCTTTCTAAATTTTTGTTTTGCATTTTGCCTCAACTTTGCATTTAGTTTCTCTACTAAATGACTTTTTCCAGGGTTGAAACTTGGGACACAATACCATTGTAATATTGTGGTTCTCTACAAAAAGTCTCATGGCATTTGAAAATCTTTAAACATTTCTAGAGATTTAGACGGTCGTTTAAATGGCTGCTGGTCCACAAAATTATTATACAGGGACAATTTGGACATCCAATTGGAGCTGACACTATTATTATAAATACTTGGAGATTTTATGACATATTCTAAACATTTTTGTTTCACTTCTAGAAGAAAAAATAATTTGAATTGTAATTTAAAATTGAATTTGAGGTCGGTTTGGAACAAAGTGATGATTAGCAAAAACAATTAGAGTGATGACGTGGCAGCACTAACAGTAGTTTACTTTAGCATGCACACGGGGTGTTACAGATAAAAAGAGAGGCAAATGGAAAATAATGTAAATTGCGAGGAGATGAGATTTGTGATTAGGAACCTCACATATGTTGATGATGTCTTCCCGGCAACGGCGCCAGAAATTAACGAGTTGTCGGGAGACTATCTTGACTTGTTCCTCCCCGGCAACGGTGGTAGAAATCCTTTCTTGATGGCTCGTGTCTGCGTCAGTATTTCCCCAAAGATGAAGGGATGATACAACACAACTATGATAGGTATTTTGATCAGTTATGAAACCAAAGTTATCGAATCAATAGGAGAACCAAGCAACACTATGTAAACGGTACCTACACACAAAGAATGAATACTTGCAACCCGACGTCTAAGAGGGGTTGTCAATCCCTCTCGGGTAAAAGATAGATTAGTTTGTATGATTTTGGATAAATAGATCTCGCGGTAAAGCAAAATAAAATAAATAAATAAAAAGTGCAGCAAGGTATTTTTGGGTTTTTAGAATAATAGATGTGAAAACAAAACCAAATAAAAATAAATCTCGAAGAAAATATGATCAAGAATAGACCCGGGGGCCATAGATTTCACTAGTGGCTTCTCTTGAGAAAAATAGCATACGGAGGGTAAACAAATTACTATTGGGAAATTGATAGAACTTGAAATAATTATGATGATATCAAGTCAATGATATTCATATACGCATCATGTCCAAGATTAGTAGAGCGACTCCTGCCTGCATCTACTACTATTACTCCACACATCGACCGCTATCCAGCATGCATCTAGTGTATTAAGTTCATGGAGAAACGGAGTAATACAATAAGAATGATGACATGATGTAGACAAGATCTATTCATGTAGAAATAGACCCCATCTTGTTATCCTTAATATCAATGGTCAATACGTGTCTTGCTGACCCTTCTATCACTGGGAAATAACACCGCACGACCAAACCCATCACAAAGCACCTCTTCCCATGGCAAGAAAAATCGATCTAGTTGGCCTAACTAACCCAAAGATTTGAAGAAGAAATACGAGGCTATAAGTAACCATGCATATAAGAGATCAAATAAACTCAAATAACTTTCATGGATAAAATAGATCTGATCATAAACTAAAAGTTCATCGGATCCCAACAAACACACCACAAAAAGAGTTACATCAAATAGATTTCCTAGAGATCATTGTATTGACAATCAAAAGAGAGAGAGGATGCCATCTAGCTACTAACTACGGACCCGTAGGTCTACAATGAACTACTCATGCATCATCAGAGAGGCACCGATGAGGATGGTGAACCCCTCCGTGATGGTGTCTAGATTGGATCTGGTGGTTCTAGAACTTGGCTAGAATTGTGTTTCGTTGACTCCCCTAGGGTTTTTGAATTTTCAGTGTATTTGTAGACCAAAGAGGTGGTGCGGGAGGCGACCGAGGTGGGCACAACCCACAAGGGCGCGCTTGGGCCCCCAGGCGCGCCCAGGTGGGTTGTGCTCCCTTCGAAGCGCCCCTCTAGTACTTCTTTGGCCCAACAGGTGTCTTCTGGTCCAGAAAAATTCTCCAAAAAGTTTTGCTGCGTTTGGACTCTATTTGGTACTGATATTCTGTGAAGTAAAAAAGCAAAAAAAGCAACTGGCACTGGGCACTATGTCAATAGTTTGTCCCAAAAAATGATATAAAGTTGTTATAAAATGATTGTAAAACATCCAAGAATGATAATATAACAGCATGGAACAAGCAAAAATTGTAGATACGTTGGAGACATATCAGGGCCGGTTGATATCATGCACACATGCACACACTTAGAATAATGTAGGGATGGGAGGCACATAGATATAACAATGAACCAATCATAGAGCGGTAAACCGTTTGGTCAACTGGTTTGCCATCCTTAGTCGACTCAAGATGTCCACTAGTAGGCATGGGTGTTTTCATACCTTTTCTTTCTTGCACGTTGAACTTCTTGAAAATATCCTTGGTATACTTTGTTTGAGAGACAAAGGTGCCTTCCTTAGTTTGCTTTATTTGCAAACCTAGGAAAAATTTGAGTTCTCTCATCATAGACATCTCAAACTTCTCTAACATTAGCATTCCAAACTTTTCACTAAAATGGGGGTTAGTAGAACCGAATATGATGTCATCCACATAAATTTGGCACACAAATAATTCTCCATTAACCCTTTTAGTAAAAGTGTAGAATCAATCTTCCCAATTTCAAAGCCTTTTTCAATAACAAACTTGGTCAAGCATTTATACCATGCTCTAGGGGCTTGTTTAAGACCATAAAGAGCTTTATGAAGTTTGTAGACATGATTAGATTTCTTGGGATTGACAAAGCGAGGAGGTTGTTTAACATAAACTTCCTCCTCAATTTCTCCATTTATAAAAGCAATTTTAATGTCCATTTGGTATAAGGTTATATCATGATGATTGGCACAAGCAAGTAAGATGCGTATGGACTCAAGTCTAACAACGGTGGCATATGTCTCACCATAGTCCATACCTTAGAGTTGAGTGCAGCCTTGGGCGACAAGACAGGCCTTGTTGCGTACAACTTGTCTATCTTCATCTTGCTTATTCTGAAACACCCATTTGGTTCCAATGACATTGTGATTGTCGTTGGGCTTTTCAACCAATGTACACACTTGATTCCTCTCGAAGTTGTTTAGCTCTTCATACATAGCATTTACCCAATCCGAATCCTCAAGAGCTTCTTCTACCTTCATAGGTTCAATACTAGAAATGAATGAGTAGTTTTCAAAAAAGTTAGCCAAACGAGTTTTAGAGTGAGTGATTCTCCCGGTTTGAATGCCATTGAAGATTTGTTCGATGGGATGGTATCTTGTGACTCTTGCTCTAACTCATGAGAGCATTTTGTTGGGTTGGGGAGGAACATTCTCTTCATTGTATTCTTCTTCTTATCCTTCATTGTTGTTGGCGTTGCCATTCTCTTGTGGAGGTGGAGAGGGAGGTTGAGGTAGTTCATCTTGTTGTACTTCCTCATTTCCTCCATCTTGACGTGTTCTGATACGTCTCCATCATATCTACTTTTCCATACTCTTTTGCCCTAGTTTTGGACTCTAATTTGCATCAATTGAATGGAACTAACCCGGACTGACGTTGTTTTCAGCAGAATTACCATGGTGTTATTTTTGTGCAAAAATAAAAGTTCTCGGAATGACCTGAAACTTCACGGAGAATATTTTTGGAATAAATAAAAATATTGGCGAAAGAATCAACAGAGGGGGACCCACCACCTGTCCACAAGGGTGGGGCGCGCCCTACCCCCTGGGCGCGCCCCCTGGCTTGTGGGTCCCATGAAGCTCCACCAACCTCAACTCCAACTCTATATATTCATGTTCGGGGGGGGAATCAGAGAGAAGGATTCATCATGTTTTACATATGGAGCCACCGCCACCTCCTGTTCTTCCTTGGGAGGGCAGATTTGGAGACCGTTTTGGGCTCTGGAGAGGGGACATCGTCGCCATCATCGTTATCAACCATCCTCCATCACCGATTTCATGATGCTCACTACCATGCGTGAGTAATTCCATAATAGGCTTGCTGGACGGTGATGGGTTGGATGAGATTTATCATGTAATCGAGTTAGTTTTGTTAGGGTTTGATCCCTAGTATCCACTATGTTCTGAGATTGATGTTGCTATGACTTTGCTATGCTTAGTTCTTGTCACTAGGGCCCAAGTGCCATGATTTCAGATCTGAACCTATTATGTTTTAATGAATATATTTGTGTTCATGATCCTATCTTGCAAGTTATATTCACCTACTATGTATTATGATCCAGCAACCCTGGAGTGACAATAGTTGGGACACTACCTGGTGATGACTGTAGTTTGAGGAGTTCATGTATTCACTCAGTGCTAACGCCTTGGTCCGGTTCTATATTACAAGGAGGCCTTAATATCCCTTAGTTTCCAATAGGACCCCGCTGCCATGGGAGGGTAGGACAAAAGATGTCATGCAAGTTCTTTTCCATAAGCACGTATGACTATATTCGGAATACATGCCTACATTATATTGATGAATTGGAGCTAGTTCTGTGTCACCCTAGGTTCTAACTATAGCATGATGAATTCCATCCGACATAATTATCCATCATTGATCCATTGCCTATGAGCTCTTTTCATATTGATCTTCGCTAACTTAATTTTCCATTGCCACTGTTACAATTGCTACAAAACTGCTACTATTACTTTTGCCACCGCTACCGTTACTTCCATACTACTTGGCTACTAAATACTTTGCTGCAGATATTAAGTCTTTCAGGTGTGGTTGAATTGACAACTCAGTTGCTAATACTTGAGAATATTCTTAGGCTCCCCTTGTGTTGAATCAATAAATTTGGGTTGAATACTCTACCCTCGAAAACTATTGCAATCCCCTATACTTGTGGGATATTAAGACCTTTTTCTAGCGCCATTGCCGGGGAGCATAGCTCTATTCTCTGAGTCACTTGGGATTTATATCTGTCGACCACTATGAGGAATCTGAAAGACAACAAAACCAAGATATATCCCTCTACTATGAGGGGAGGTAAGGAATTGCCATCTAACTCTACACTTGATTCACCTTCTATTTTGAGTAAACTTGTGACACCTACACCTGCTATTGATTCTGATATGTTGCATGTCATTGATGATGCCACTTCTGCTATGCATGATGTTTATGATGATATTACTTCTTTGCTTGATAATACTATGCCACTAGGTGAATTTCTTGATGAACAACTTGCTAGGGTTAGAGAGAATTAAATTACTGAAACTAATGATTTTATTGAAACTGAAGATTATGATTCTTCCCCTAGATATGAATTGCCTATTGTACATGAGGGTTATATTATGGATGAAGAAACTGCTAGATACTTTTTTGCTTGCAATGGTAGAGATGATCTTAAGAAACTGTTAGCTATGCTGAAAGAAAAATCTTTGAACGCTCGAATGCAATATGATCCTAAGTTTGCTACGTCACCTATCTTTTTCTCTGATAAAGATTATGAATTCTCTATCGATCCTGAGTTAATTACTTTGGTTGAATCTGATCCTTTCTATGGTTTTGAATCTAAAAATGTTGTGGCACATCTTACTAAATTGAATGATATAGCCACCCTATTTGCTTATGAGGAAAAAAATTCTATTACTATATTCTTAAGTTGTTTTCTTTCTCATTAAAGGGTGGTGCTAAGTTATGGTTTAATTTCCTTGCTCCCGGTTGTGTGCATAGTCCCCAGGATATGGTTTACTACTTCTTTGAAAAATATTTCCCTTCTCGTAAGAAACAAGCAGCCTTAAGGGTAATATTTAACTTTGTGCAAATTGAAGAAGAGGGAGGCTTCTTCAATTACTTAATGCTTTGCCTGATCATCCTCTCAAGAAAAATGAAAAACTTGATATCTTTTACAATGGACTAACCGATGCTTCTAGGGACCACCTAGATAGTTGTAATGGTTGTGTTTTCGGGGAAAGAAATGTTGAGCAAGCTGAATTGCTATTGAATAATATATTGAGTAATGATAATGATTGGACACTTCCTGAACCAACTCCTAAGCCAACTCCGAAGAAAAGAGGTATTCTATTTCTCAGTCCTGAAGATATGCAAGAGGCAAAGAAATCTATGAAATAAAAAGGTATTAAACCTGAAGATATTAAGAACTTACCACCTATTGAAGAAATACATGGTCTTGATAACCTGACACGGATAGTAGAGGTAAACTCTCTCTATAGATTTAATGAAGATGATATCCATCATAATAAGTTTGCTAGTCAATGCTTGGATGAGTTTGATAATTTTATTGTTAAATAAGAAAACTTCAATGCTTATATTAGTAGACAATTGAAATGTAATGCTCACATGCTTAACTACTTGGGTGACTATATGAGTAGAACTGTTAATGATCTTAAGCTTATTAGTAAGCACGCTTCCATGTATAGAACTCAAGTAGAGCAAGTACTTAAGGCACAAGATGATTTGCTCAATGAGTTGAATAGTAAGAAAAATGATAATGTTGTTAGGGTTATAACTAGACGTGGTAAAATGACCCAGGAACCTTTGTATCATGAGGGCCATCCTAGGAGAGTTGAGAAAGATTCTCATAGAATTACTACTGATGCACCTAGTCCTTCTAATAAAAAGAAAAAGAAAACTGATAGGACTTTGCATGCTTCTAGTGAACATGTTGTAGATACACCTGAGAATCCTAATGATATTTCTATTTCTGATGCTGAGACACAATTTGGTGATGAACATGAACCTATTGATAATGTTATTGATGATGTTCATGATGATGCTCAACCTAGCAATGATAATGATGTAGAGATTGACCCTATTGTTGATCTTGATAACCCACAATCAAAGAATCAACGTTATGATAAGAGAGACTTCATTACTAGGAAACATGGTAAAGAACGAGAACCATGGGTTCAGAAACCCATGCCCTTTCCTCCTAAACGATCAAAGAAAAAGGATGATGAGGATTTTGAGCGCTTTGCTGAAAAGATTAGACCTATCTTTTTGCGTATGCGTTTGACTAATATGCTTAAAATGCCTCCTTATGCTAAGTATATGAAAGATATTGTTATAAATAAAAGAAAGATGTCGGAGGCTGAAATTTCCATCATGCTTGCTAATTACACTAAGGGTGGAATACCAAAGAAACTAGGAGACCCGAGAGTACCAACTATACCTGTAGGATCAAAAGTATGTCTAGAGGGGGGTGATTAGACTACTTGACCAAATAAAAATCTAGCATTTTCCCAATTTTAGTTATTGGCAGATTTTAGCAACTTAGCACAAGTCAAGCAATCAACCTACACATGGAATTCTAAGAGTATAGCAGCGGAATGTAAATCATTGCATATGAAGGTAAAGGGAGGAGTTTGGAGGGAGCAAACGCAATGTTGACACGGAGGTTTTTGGCGTGGTTCCGATAGGTGGTGCTATCGTACATCCACGTTGATGGAGACTTCAACCCACGAAGGGTAACGGCTGCGCGAGTCCACGGAGGGCTCCACCCACAAAGGGTCCACGAAGAAGCAACCTTGTCTATCCCACCATGGCCATCGCCCACGAAGGACTTGCCTCACTAGGGTAGATCTTCACAAAGTAGGCGATCTCCTTGCCCGTACAAACTCCTTGGTTCAACTCCACAATCTTGACGGAGGCTCCCAAGTGACACCTAGCCAATCTAGAAGACACCACTCTCCAAAAGGTAATAGATGGTGTGTTGTTGATGAACTCCTTGCTCTTGTGTTTCAAATGATACTCTCCCAACACTCAACTCTCTCTCATAGGATTAGATTTGGTGGAAAGATGATTTGAGTGGAAAGCAACTTGGGGAAGGATTGAGATCATGATTCATATGGTTGGATTGGAATATCTTGGCCTCAACACATGAGTAGGTGGTTCTCTCTCAGAAAATGAATGCTAGAAGTGTAGGCATGTTCTGATGCCTTTCCTCACGAATGAGGAGAGGGTGGAGGGGTATATATAGCCTCCACACAAATCTAACCGTTGCACACAATTTAGCAAACTCGGTGGGACCGAATCATAAAACTCAGTTAGACCGATTTAGTTCATAATGTGACTGTTAGGCATTTCGGTGGGACCGACATGTCAACTCGGTGGGACCGATTTCATTAGGGTTAGGGCATAACGTAATCTCAGTGAGACCGATTACACAAACTAGGTGGGACCGACTTTGGTAATAAGCTAACCAGAGAGTTGGTCAGGCACACTTGGTGGGACCGATTCGCTCGTCTCGGTGGGACCAAAACGTTATGAAAGGGGAACAGGGAGTTTGCATTGCAAACTCGGTGGGACCGATCGCTCATCTCGGTTACACCGAAACGTTACCAAGGGAAACAGAGAGTTTGTAATCCCATCTCTGTGAGACCAAGATCCCTATCCGTGAGACCGAAGTGACTAGGTGATGTAGGGCGGAACCCTAGGTGGACGATCTTTCACGTTTGGAGTGGATCCTATGGGGAATCACGAAGAACACGTGGAAGCACAAAGGGGAAACATGGGGAAAACAAGAGAGAATCACGAAACCGACAAGGAATCAATCACACAAGTGCTAGATCACCGAAAACAAAGAGTAACACATGATCCACAATCAACAAAGGTAAGGATACAAAGGAACCGTTCTTCTCGGAGAGGAGGTCTTGAATCCACGAGAGGATCTTCCCGTAAAGGGGTCTAGAATCCAAGTGGATCTTCTCCGAAGAGGCCGCGGTCTCTCACGAGGAGGAGATCCGATGGATGAGCGAGGCTCTATCTCACAAATGAGTTAAATCAACGCTAACCCTAAAACGTAGGTGGAGGGGGAGTATATATAGTCTAAGGGGCGAAGGGGTACATGGGCCTCGGCCCGGATGCACTGCACGCAGGCAGGGGAGGCCGGATGTCCGGGCGACGGGCCGGATGTCCGGGCTTTCCCGAGACGCCGGATGTCCGGACGCCGGGCCGGATGTCCAGGCTGGCTTGATCCAGCTTCTGGACGTTCTGTGATGGGGCGCCGGATGTCCAGGCTGGCGCCGGATTTCCGGGCTGTCGCAGGGCGCCGGATGTCCGAGGCCTGGCCGGATGTCCGGGCCCTGTAGCACTTCGATGGCTGGGTTGCTGCTATTGTTGACATCTTTAGGGGTCGGATGTTTGGGACGGGGCCGGATGTCCGTTCCTCTCGTCGTGCTCCTTCATCCTTGTACTTGGGGACTTGTCCATCATTCCGAGCATCTCCGAGAGGGTCTCCTTGGTACCTAGGCATGCATAGTGTCCTTGCATTAGGTAGCAACCATGTCTCACACGAATGGAAAGGGGAAGCATTTAGGAACGGGTTCACCTTGTGTCCAATGGCGCATAGTCGAGGTCTCATCTTATGTATCCTTGGGGCTTGGAGAGTAGTCGGAGTGTACATGGGGATGAACGTGGGATGCTCCGCATCACTAGGGTTTCTGGCAGTGGCTATGTCAAATGAACTTGGTGGCGCCGGATAGATCAAATCGGTGGGGCCGAGTTTGACTTTTGGTTTGGGACATATGAGGATATGAGAAAGTGGTTGAGGGTTTTTGGAGCATATCACTAAGCATTTTGAGCAAGCAAACATTTAAGCAACACCTCATTCCCTTTTAATAGTATTGGCTTTTCCTATGGACTCAATGTGATCTTGGATCACTAAAAGTAAAATGTAGAGTCTTGAGATTTTAGAGCTTGAGCCAGTCCTTTGTCCTTAGAATTTTGAGCGGTCCACATTCCTAATCCATGCCATGCCAATCATTGAACTTTCCTGAAATATTCATCTTGAAATAGCATTAGTTCAATGAGCTATATGTTGTTAATCATTACCAAAACCACCCAGGGATAGTTGCACTTCCAATCTCCCCCTTTTTGGTAATTAATGACAACATATAGATCAAAGCTTCGACAAATGATAATAAGATTGAAATACATCGCCGCTTTGAGAAGTATGTGATAAGCAAGAGCTCCCCCTAAATTTGTACATTATTTAAGATTTGCTTTTGAATGCAAATGCACAATCGATTAGTATCATGGGTTACTCTTCCATGTCAAATACATCTTGGTGGAGCGCTCAAAATGATAACAATTAAAAGCATGCACTCATCACCAAGCAAAGTGAATGATCATATACGGATATAAGAGATAATATCATCCAAACACACATTAAAGTAGCATATGATCAAACACATGATCATTCAAGTATCAAGAAAGCATGCAATAAAGTTCAACCCAATAAAGTGCAAGAGAGACAAAAAGCAACACTCTCTCTCGAAGGCTATGATCTATACATATTTCTCCCCCTTTGGCAACAAGTTACCAAAAAGTTCAAATGTGCATGGTGCTATTCGTTTCTCAGGCTTGGTCTCATGTGTAGTTATGACTCCAAGGATGAAGGCTTCAGTTGATGTAGCTGGAACTGCTGGAGTGGCTACTGGAGGTGGCACTAAAGCTGTGGCTGCTAGTGCAGATGTAGTTGCTCTAGTATTAGGTACTAGCACTGCAGTGGACCTCTGACCTCTTGGCACATACTGTAAAGCTTCGGTAGTTGCCTTTCCTTTCTTCTCCTCTGCTTCCTCCTGGAGCTGCTCAACTACTGTCTGTATCTCAGTGACTTTCAGATCAAGATCATATAACTTTTGTTCAATGATCCTCTCCAAACTCTCCTGATTTTGAGTCAGGGTGGCCAAGCCCTTCTCAATCCTCAAGGTAGATTGGATCAGAAATCCAAGTTGATCTTGTTTGCTCTTCAAGAACACTTGAGATTCCTCTTCAGCACTTGGAATCTTTGCAGCTTTCTCTGCCATTGCCTTTGCTCTCTTCTCATGTGCTTGCACTGATGAAGGATCACTCTCATCCATGACAACTGTGTTATCTTGAAAATCTGGCTTGAGAGGTAAGTGCTCCATGTCCAAACAAATAAGTTCATGTGCACATCTTTGAGTTGATGAGCACCTGAATGTGTGGAGCATACCCACAAGACCTTTTCTGGTCAGCAGTTGTCCTCTTGATTGTCTCTACAATCAGACTCATGACCTTGAATTTTTGAGGGACATAAAAAATGTGTAGCAAGTTGATTGAATGTCCTCTTATCATTCTGTGATCTCCAGACTTGGGCAACAGAGTATGCCTCAGGATGGTGTTGATAGTAGGCAGACCAGACAACAGATATTTCACAGAGCCCAACTTATGAGTTTCCAGGGCTTCATCAGGAATTTCCTTGTACATACTTGCCATGGAGTTGTGGTCTTTCTACTTCTTGGCATACACATCCAAATCATCCTCACCATCATCTGATTCTAATGTGAATTTCATAGTTTCTCCTGTGGCAACTTCTCTTGGCTTGGATGTTGGGATTCTCCTTACTGGTGCCTTCTTGTTCATACCAGGCTTTATTCAAGCAGCAGTGCCATACTCCTTCTTCATCACTTTCTTCTTTGAGGTGGCCTCATCCTCAACAACAACATAATCCTCATCCTCAGAGTTTGAGGTTCTCTTCTTCCTTGCTCTGGTGGCTGCCTTGGGCAAGTTACTTGGTGTGCTCCTGCTGCCCTCATCATAGCTGCTTGAGGTACTCGTGCCCTCACTCATTTGCACTTGCTCTTCAGACTTATTCTGACTATCACTCTAGTCAGACATCTTGGCAGGCAAACTGACAGCAAACCCTGTGAATAGATATAGATGAGGTAGAATAGATGAGCATCACAAAGTGCAGAGATTTTGCAAAACAAATGAGTCAAAAACTTAGTTTTAGTTCTCTACTGAAATGATATCGGAGCTACCGAATTGATAAACTCGGTGATACCGAAGCAACATTTGGAACCTAAACTAGTGAACTCGGTCAGACTGAGTCACAGTTCGGTGGCACTGAGATTGCTAGGGTTTCACAGACAATTGAACTCGTTCACATCGATTTGCAGTTTTTAGTCAGACCGAAAAGCGCATGTGCAATGGCCTAAGCCAAATCGGTGAGACCGATTTCTATGATTCGGTCGGTCCGAGATGAGTTCAGCGGAAACCTAACCCTAAATTTTCGAATCAAGCTAAGCCTAAAGGAAGTTTTTCTGGATAGATTGATTTCATTTGTGGCAAGAATCATGGCATTGACCTTGTGCTGGGAATCGGAGGTGAATAGAGAGCACAAGGGGTTGAACACATAGCCTAGTTCAGCAGGTGTTCCGTACGGCGGCAACGGCGGAGCAGATTCCGTTGACGGCGACAGAAACCAGCAGTGGGAGGTCGCTGGCGGCAAGGAGGCAATCCGGAGACCCGAGGAGGCAGAGCAGGACACGCGCAGGCTGAGGGGTTTTCAAGAAATTTCCAAAATCTCACCTTTGGGTATATATATCCCGACCCTGTCAGTCTGACTGAGTGGAACAACTCGGTGGCACCGAGATGCAGAATCGCAAGCGGTTGCTGCAACTCGGTGTGACCAAAATGTTCAAATCGGTTGCACCAAGATGAAAACCTAGATCAACTTAGTGAACTCATTTTCACCGAAATGGATGCCTCGGTCATACCGAAATGCACAAAGAGGTTTTGGAAGTTTAAGTCTATGACAAATCGGGGACTTCGAGTGCTCCTCACACAGAGTGGTTCGAATATGACTTGATCAAACTTTGTGATGTAGCATGGATAGAGTTTGAGACGAGAAAAGCATAGATAGATAGAGAAGGATCTTAGACATTCTTGTCCGTCCACTTGGCAAAAAGAGAAAGAGCCAACAATCAAAACAACAAGTGGATATCCTCGAATGAGTAAAATATGCAACCAACATGCTCACACAATAAAATGGCAAATAAATTTGTGGCAAAGCATGCACAATCACTCTAGCATCTATGAAGCAATTTGCGATGACTAGGTCATCTATATATGAGTATATTGACTTAGGAGTCAAATGAGAACATTTGATCATAGGTCAAACTCATAGTTTAAGCACAAGTGGGGTTACCACTTTTACATAAAGCATTGTTGTGTTCACACCATTAGAGTTTCTTTAGCTCAATTCACAGAGTAAAGATCCCCCTAGATGTGATATCCCCCCTAAGAGGGATGAACTAACCTTGGGTTTTGTCGATGATGACTTCATGTAGGTGTTGAAGATGTGGATGCTTCATGCTGATGTAGATCATTCGAAGCAATCCATTGGAGTGAGTTGCACTTTCAATACCTACACGGGTTAGTCACACAAGGAACAAACAAGGATATCCATAGACATAGAGTGATGTACACACAAGATGATGTCCATAAAAGCATTAAGTTACCTTGTCCCTTGTCTTACCAACAAGAGGGTTTGTGACTCCATGAACTAGTGCATGATGTGGAAGTTGTTTACACTTGTTCTTTGCCAAAATGATATGAGTGAAGTGTGTTGGCAGAGTCACCCTCAAGAACTCTCTAGTTCTTCTTCTTCGGGATCCACATCATCTTGATGGGAAACCTAGGGGTTGTAGTCGTACTTGATGAAGTAGAACTTGATGTAGTCTTGGGAACCCACTTGACCAAGGCCTTGGGAGCTTCTTCAAAAGCATCAATCTCCTCTTGAAGCTTATCCTTTCCTTTTTGCTTGACGTCTCTGTCGGTGTCAAAACCGGCGGATCCCGGGTAGGGGATCTCGAACTATGCGTCTAAGGCTAATGGTAACAGGAGGCGGGGGACGCAATGTTTACCCAGGTTCGGGCCCTCTCTATGGAGGTAATACCCTACTTATTGCTTGATTGATCTTGATGATATGAGTATTACAAGAGTTGATCTACCACGAGATCGTAGAGGCTAAACCCTAGAAGCTAGCCTATGATTACGATTGTTGTTGTCCTACGGACTAAACCCTCCGGTTTATATAGACACTGGAGGGGGCTAGGGTTACACAGAGTCGGTTACAGAGAAGGAAATCTACATATCGAATTGCCAAGCTTGCCTTCCACGCAAAGGAGAGTCCCACCTGGACACGGGACGAAGTCTTCAATCTTGTATCTTCATAGTCCAACAGTCCGGCACAAGTACATAGTCCGGTTGTCTGAGGACCCCCTAATCCAGGACTCCCTCAGTCTTGTGGTGGAAGATCATCTTGAGTTTGTGTCCCTTGGAAAGAAGTAGGATCATACTTCTCTTGTTGAGGAACAAACTTTGTCTTGGGGTATTGATCTTCTTCCCACTCAACTCCATTGGCATTGAACTTTCGTTCAAAACCAACACCTTGATTCTTCCGGTGCCTTCCTTGCTTGCGTATAATATCCTCAAATTGCTTACTTACGGCAAGGCTCTTGTAAACACCTTTCTCTATAATTCCCTTCAATAAGCTATTTTCTTGCTCAAGCGTAACTTGGCTAAGAGAATCATTAGTGGAATCAAGAGGAACTACTAGAAGCAACAACATTGGATTTAGCATGATTACTGTTACTACTAGAAGAAGAATCTTTCTTACTTTTGTTGCTAGATTTAACTTGTGGCATGTAAGTAGACAAGAGTAAACGCTTGGCAATGTAAGAAGAAATTTTCTTGCGAAGATCATCATTGATTGCCTTTAAAAACTCATGCTCTTGCTCTAGGTTGAGCTTTTCAAAGCGTAACTTCTGATGAGTCTTCAAAAGTTCTCGATGATCTTCCAAGGTAGTTTCATGAGCTAACTTAAGAGTATTTAGCTCTTTAGTTAGCCGCTCAATCTTCTCCTTATCATTGTCATTCGTTTTATCTTGATTGCCATGATTAATTGATGTTTCATCATAGTATTCATCACCAGAGTTGTCAACAAGTAAATCATCATCACCTAGCAAATCATCTTCGTCACTATTGAAATCAACATACTCGGGGTGTGATACCTTTGGGCCTTTAACCATGAAGCATCTTCCAATTCCTTCATTTAGTTAGACAAATATCTCATAGGAGTTGGTTGATACAAGTGCTAGACCGGCAACACCTTCATCTTGAGTATATTCGGAGTCGGAGTGATAACTTCTTTCGGAGTGATGGTCGGAGTCGGAGCCGGATACCCATTCACCAACGTGAACTTGATGTCTTTGCTTTGTGTAACTCTTTGATGATTTGTCCTTCCTTTCCAAATCCTTGCTTCTCCGGGAAGTCCGTCGTTCATAACGATCATATCTATGCCTTCTCTCTCTTGGTGGTGATTCTTCTCTTCTACTTCTTCTTTTAGGTGAATCTTTTGTCCTTTTGTAGGGAGCCATACACTCATTGGAGTAGTTTCCGGGTCTTCCACAATTGTAGCAATTACGTTCACGAATCTAAGATCTTTTGTCATTGTAGGACCTTGACTTGCAACTTCTTTCCTTGCTTCTACTCTTGTAGAACTTGTTGAAGTTCTTCACCATTAGGCTCAATTCTTCATTGAAGGTTTGTTTCTCACTTGATGATGTAGGAGCATCACATGAGGTTTTCTAAGCACCACTTGACTTGTTGTGAAGCTCTTCTTTATCCTTGAGTGACATCTCATGAGCAACAATTCTTCCAATGACTTCCGTTGGCTTGAGATCTTTGTAATTGGGCATCATTTGGATCAATGTGCACATGGTATCATATTTTCCATCCAAGGCTCTTAGGATCTTCTTGATGATGAATCTATCGGTCATCTCTTCACTTCCTAAGCCGGCAATCTCATTTGTGATGAGAGCAAGCCTAGAGTACATTTTAGCGACACCTTCACCATGCTTCATTTGGACCTTGTCAAGTTGACTTTGAAGCACATCCAACTTGGATTCCTTGAAGGAGTCGGTACCTTCGTGCATATCAATCAAAGTATCCCAAATTTCCTTTGCATTCTCAAGGCGGCTAATTTTGTTGAATTCTTCGGCGCACAATCCATTGAAAAGAATATCACAAGCTTGAGAGTTGTATTGCAGCATCTTCAACTCTTCCGCAGTAGCTTCACGGTTTGGTTCTCTCCCATCAAAGAATTCACCTTGCAAGCAAATACACACAATAGCCCAAACGGCGGGGTTATGTCCAAGAATATGCATTTTCATCTTATGCTTCCAACTAGCAAAATTAGTACCATCAAAGTAAGGACCTCTACGGTGGTAATTTCCCTTGCTAGACGCCATACACTCCTAGGTTGCAAAACCAAGGCTATGATCACCAAAATCTATGGAATTCAAGGAAAATGGGGACTATAGCTTTGATACCACTTGTACGATCGAAAGTACGTCTAGAGGGGGGTGATTAGACTACTTGACCAAATAAAAATCTAGCCTTTTCCCAATTTTAGTTCTTGGCACATTTTAGCAACTTCGCACAATTCAAGCAGTCAACCTACACTTGCAATTCTAAGAGTGTAGCAGGGGAATGTAAATCATTGCATATGAAGGTAAAGGGAGGAGTTTGGAGGGAGCAAAAGCAATGTCGACACGGAGATTTTTGGCGTGGTTCCGATAGGAGGTGCTATCGTACATCCACGTTGATGGAGACTTCAACCCACGAAGGGTAACGGTTGCGCGAGTCCACGGAGGGCTCCACTCATGAAGGGTCCACGAATAAGCAACCTTGTCTATCCCACCATGGCCATCGCCCACGAAGGACTTGCCTCACTAGGGTAGATCTTCACGAAGTAGGCGATCTCCTTGCCCGTACAAAACTCCTTGGATCAACTCCACAATCTTGACGGAGGCTCCCAAGTGACACCTAACCAATCTAGGAGACACCACTCTCCAAAAGGTAATAGATGGTGTGTCGTTGATGAACTCCATGCTCTTGTGCATCAAATGATAATCTCCCCAACACTCAACTCTCTCTCATAGGATTGGATTTGGTGGAAAGATGATTTGAGTGGAAAGCTACTTGGGGAAAGCTAGAGATCAAGATTCATATGGTTGGATTGGAATATCTTGGCCTCAACACATGAGTAGGTGGTTCTCTCTCAGAAAATGAATGTTGGAAGTGTAGGCATGTTCTGATGGCTTTCCTCATGAATGAGGAGAGGGTGGATGGGTATATATAGCCTCCACACAAAATCTAACCGTTACACACAATTTACCAAACTCGGTGGGACCGAATCATAAAACTCGGTCAGACTGATTTAGGTCATAATGTGACCGTTATGCATTTCGGTGGGACCGACATGTCAACTCGGTGGGACCAATTTCATTAGGGTTAGGGCATAACATAATCTCGGTGAGACCGATTACACAAACTAGGTGGGACTGACTTTGGTAATAAGCTAACCAGAGAGTTGGTCAGGCAAACTCGGTGGGACCGATTCGCTCATCTCGGTGGGACCGAAACATTATGAAAGGGAAACAGGGAGTTTGTATTGCAAACTCGGTGGGACCGATCGCTCATCTCGGTTAGACCGAAACATTATGAAGGGAAACAGAGAGTTTGCAATCCCATCTCGGTGAAACCGAGATCCCTATCGGTGAGACTGAAGTGACTAGCACTACTAGGAAAAGGCCTACTAGTGGCGCACCAGTTTTGCCTACTAATGGTGCACTACTGGTGTGCCACTAGTACCAGGCCACTAGTATTTCTAACTAATGGCGCACTGGTGGTGCGCCATTAGTATACCAGATACTAATGGCGAACCTGTAGTGCACCATTAGTATGCCTAGAGGTGCGCCATTACTATCTGACTCTGTAATGGCGCACTACATAGAAGTGTGCCATTAGTAATTTAAAAAAATCAAATTTTTATTTTTTTTGTTTCGTTTTTTTCTTAATCTGGGTCACTATGGCTTAATCTCGGGTCAATATGCTTAATCTCGGGTCAAATCACACTCCATGGTCAAACTTCTCGAAAGGTCACCCATCCTCACACTACTCCAGCCCAAGCACGCTTAACTTCAGAGTTCTATCCAACCCCAGCACCAGCTCACTTCACACGCACTTGTTGATATATCTAGCGTATTAATCCTATTAAACCTTGTTGATGTTTAGGACTTTGTTCATGTTCATGAGTGTGATGAAATTTTGAAAAAATATTTCAAACTTCCGTTCATATTACGTATCATATTTTGAAAAAAAAATCCTGAAAAAAATCAAAACTATTTTTTTTCTGTTACTAGTGGCGCACCTAGCAAACGGTGCGCCACTAGTAAGTTTTAATTTTTTTTTTTAATTTCTTTGCCTCTAGATCTTTAAAGCCCCGTCACTTTTTTCTGTTAGGTTTTTGAGGATTTTTCGTATAGAAAACTTTTTAATCCGAGTTCGTATGCAAAAGTTATGCCCATTTTACAAATTCCAGAGAGATTTTGCAAATAAAGTCGAAATTCATATTTTTAATTTTTCCCAACAACTAGACCACATATCACATGGGAAACTTAGTTTCTTTTATTTTTTTGACATTTTCTTTTATTTATTTTTAAAACTGAAAAGGCGGTCCACGGGGGGGGGGTGCATTCGTGGATTTTTTGGGCCAAGTTAGTAATGGCGCACCGTGGGAGTGGTGCGCCATTACTAGTTCAATTAGTAATGGTGCACCACCCACATGGTGCGCCATTACTAGTTTTGAAAAAAAAATAAAAAAATTGAAAAAAATATACTAGTGGCGCACCATGGATGTGGTGCGCCATTACTAGTTAAAACTAGTAATGGCGCACTATCCCCTGGTGCGCCATTACTAGTTTTGAAAAAAAAATTGAAAAAAAATTACTAGTGGTGCACCGTGAATGTGGTGCGCCATTACTAATTTAACTAGTAATGGCGCACTATCCCCAGGTGCGCCATTACTATTTTTGAAAAAAAATAGAAAAAAATTTGTTACTAATGGCGCACCCTGGATGTGGTGCGCCATTAGTGTTTGGACACTAATGGCGCACCAGCACATGGTGCGCCATTAGTATATAGTAGTGGAACACCACATGTCTGGTGCGCCATTAGTGTCCATATTATCTATAGCCCTTTTCCTAGTAGTGTAGGGTTTCTGGCAGTGGCTATGCCAAATGAACTCGATGGCGCCGGATAGATCAAATCGGTGGGGCCGAGTTTGACTTTTGGTTTGGGACATATGTGGATATGAGAAAGTGGTTGAGGGTTTTTGGAGCATATCACTAAGCATTTTGAGCAAGCAAGCCATTAAGCAACACCTCATCCCCTTTAAATAGTATTGGATTTTCCTATGGACTCAATGTGATCTTGGATCACTAAAAGTAAAATGTAGAGTCTTGAGATTTTAGAGCTTGAGCCAATCCTTTGTCTTTAGCATTTTGAGGGGTCCACATTCCTACTCCATGCCATGACAATCATTGAACTTTCCTGAAATATTCATCTTGGAATAGCATTAGTTCAATGAGCTATATGTTGTTAATCATTACCAAAACCACCCAGGGATAGTTTCACTTTCAATACCAAGCTCCGTTAAAAGAAACTATGTTAAAACTGCTTTATGTGATATTGGAGCCAGTGTTAGTGTTATGCCTTTCTATTTATACCATAGACTTGAATTGAATAAGTTGACACCTACTAAAACCTCTTTGTAAATGGTTGATAAATCAACTGCTATACACATCGGTATTTGTGAGGATGTGCCTATTGTGGTTGCAAACGTTACTATTTTAACGGACTTTGATATTCTTGATATTCCCGAGGACGACAGTATGTCGATCATACTTGGTAGACCCTTTTTAAATACTGCAGGGGCTGTTATTGATTGCAACAAAGGCAATGTCGCTTTTCATGTTAATGGTAATGAGCATACGGTACACTTCCCGAAGAAACAACCTCAAGTTCATAGTATCAATTCTATTGGAAAATTTTCAACTATTACTATTGGAGGTTTTGGATTCCCTATTCCTACTATCAAAAGGAAATATGATATTCTTATTGTTGGGGACATGCATATCCCCATTGAGGTAACTTTGTTTTATTCAAAAAAAATCGGTTTCATGTCATTCAGAAAAAGTTTGTTAATAAGTGTCACGGGAAACCACGACCACCTATGGGGCTGCGAGCCCCTTTTGGTTCGGGGGGATGGGCATGTTGCACAAAGAGCGGAGAAGCGACGCACAGCATGCCAGGGATCACACGGGCAATTTTACCCAGGTTCGAGCCACCGTGAGGCGTAAAACCCTACTCCTGCTTTGGTGGGTTGATGGTGGAAAAGGTGGTCATGAACGCAATGCACTTTGCCCGGCAAGGTTGCCTCAGGCAAAGTAGCTACAAGGTAGGGTACGTGAGGCCCTGAGCTTGGCAACCCCATGCACCGAACCCTTTTTATATTTTTCATGGGCCTCCTTTTATAGATGAAGGGATTACCACAGTGGCAAATCAGTCATTGTGTACTGATTAGATAGCAAATAGTGTCATCATACCTAACTCTATAGGCTGACAGGGTGCACTAAATGCACCATCTAATGTCACATCTCAACGTGCCCGGCAGACCTTGCCGGGCTATTTTCCCAGCTCCGCATCTGCTTGCTTGACACGTCCCAAGACGGGTGTCACATGGAGGTGTTGTTGTAGAAAGTGACTGCCATGTGGCGAAAAACAACCACTTAGTCATCTTGGGGCTTGACACCGCACTGAGCTGTGACTTATGTTGCTCATGAGGTGGAGGGGTGGCGTAGATGCCTCCGCAAGTCCCAGCAGGGCCTTCCAGGACGATCTGGAAGTGTGCTTCTGGTGCAAATCCCAACCCCACCAGGCTCGCCTGCCCGGCAAGGCTGGTCCTCTCCTTAGCGTTATCTTGCTTCTCTGGCTCGTCTTGGCCTTCTTGATCTGTACTTGAGTCTTCCAAAGTATTTGATCCTCCTTGCCTGGTCTGACCTTGGTGTTGTAATCTTGCCTTTGAGCGTGTGCACAGTCTGGGAAACAGACCCAGGGTTTGTTGCACCGACAGGAGCCCCCGGTCCTGGCATGAACGTGCCACTAGGCGTCGTCGAGGTAGGCCCTAATCAGTGCACAGGCGGAGCGCAAAGGGTGGCTGCACTCCTTGGGACCTTCTCAGCTTCCCTCTTAACTTGAATTCTGATCAGTTCCCGGTTCTCTCGCACGTCGCGTAACGCCGATCTTGGTGGGGCCATCCTTGTAATGGCCCGTGAATGACTTTAACGCACAGGTGGGTAACTGCCAATTCACTCTTCCCACCACGCCCTTATCCTCAGCCAAGTATGTCTCATGCATTGAGTGGAGTAGGTAATGGAGGCGCGTGGTGTGGAAGAGCAGCAAGGCAAAGGCCCGGTCTTCTGGGATTGGTGGAGGAGGGCGATCGTTACCCATCGGGGAATCAACCCCCAGCCCCCAGCTCGCCTATAAAAGGAGGAGCGAGGGAGGAAGGGAGGCATTCATTCACGCCCCTTTCTCCCTTCATCTTCTGCTTTCTCTCTGGGATGCTGAAGGGGAGAGCCCGGGGCCAGGCCCCGAGCCTTAGCTTGGCACTCTGTGCAGATATCAGGAGAGTGCTCGGGCGGCGCGGTGGTAGCACCAGAGGTAGCGACTCTGTTGTGCTTGTCGCCAGGCCGCCCGTAGCTTTAATTCTAGTGAGAGGCGACGCGAACGACACCACGCTGATGCCCATGATGGGTAGGGGCCGTGGTAGTCAATCGTGGCCGAACCCTTCCCTTCCCGCGGCATAGGATGGAGATCACAGGAGCAGTTTGCCATTGGAGAGGACGGACCTTATCTCCTTGCGGCCCGCCTGGCTGGCACATGGGAGAGATCTCGATCCCCATGCAGGTGTCATTAACGGGCGGCGGCTTCATATCGCTGGGTCGTTGGGGACATCCATGCTCTCTGTGGGATTGCACAGAGCACACAACGTTCGCACCGGCAGGCTTGGCGAGAGCTTTAGGCGACGATGGTGTGGAAGGCGACGGCAACCCACGACGCGCCAAGAACGGGGGCGACCATTTCGATGAGTCGTGTTTGCCGGTGACTGCGCCCAGGCTTCCGATAGCGCCACCATGCCTGCCCTTCGGTTCCTCCCTCCTGGACTAGAAACGGCACCATCCTGATCCTGGGGAGGCGTTGAATCCCATCCAGGCCTTCTCTTCGCCTTCTCTGTCCCTTCCTATAGTTTCGAAGAAGGAGAGAGAGGAAAAAGTGAAGGCATCGTGGGTATTTTATCTATTTTCAATCTTTAACCTGGGGGCATTCGCCAAATTTTAGTTCAAATAACATAGTCTCTCGAATCCATGTGTGTGTCTGTAAGTTTTGTACTTGTTTTATCTGCATATTAATGAAAAAGATGAACCTTGCCGGGGACTTGTGCATGTGTATGTCCATGCAGAGGTGGGATGCCTCTATGTTTTGAAATAAACGAGTTTCTCCCGATAGGCTATCCTGCCGGTACCCTCTATGTTATTGTCGGGAAGTAAGCCTGCTTGGCACAAATCACACAGAGGGACCAGCCCCCTGCCGGCCCTTATCCATCATAGGTCACTGCAACCACCCTAGCCAAAGTAGCGTTCGAGTCGAAGGTTGGGAGCACTTAAGTTTCAAAGGGTAGTAGGGTTTTCTTATGCACGGGCATTTATTTACAGAACACGTATGGATAAGAGGATGAACTTATCTGTTTGGCTTACCGGAGACCGCAGCGCTGGCTTGTCTTCTCACCTCCTCTTAGGGACTGAGTCCATGGTAGGAGCCTGCATTTTATGCATATGAAGATGATGCCAGATGCGATCTTATCTACATGAACATGCATGCTCATGGTATGCTTATGCATGCATGCACTTGTCGGGGGCCCCCGGCGCTTCGTTTATTTCTCTATTGCTCAGGGTCTATGCCTGGCTTTGTATAAGGGGTTATATGCAATTGAGGCAAGGCCTGTACAAAAGGGTGGTTGTCGGATAGGGCCCGACAACCGCGCCTTATGGGTAGAACTTGCGGAGATGCTCAATATTCGATGAGTTTTGCAATCGAATGCCATCACCGGTCTCTAGACGGACTGCACCAGGTCTGGTAACTCGTACTACCCGGTAATGGCCTTCCCACTTCGGTGATAACTTGTTTGCACCCTTGGCGGACTGAACGCGCCTAAGGACAAGGTCACCTTCCTCAAAACACCAGGCATGAACCCTGCGGCTATGATAGCAGTGCAGGGCTTGCTGGTAGCGTGCAGCATGCGTTGCAGCCCGTAGACGGTTCTCCTCGAGAAGCACAGTGTCGTTACGCCAGTGCTGTTCTTGTGCTAGTTTATCATAGGCAAGCACTCGAGGTGACCTGTAAATGGGTTCCATGGGGATAACTGCTTCTGCCCCATATATTAGGGAGAAGGGAGTCTGCTCGGTAGCCCAATTTGGTGTCATTCTGATGGACCAGAGGACCACTGGCAGCTCATCGATCCATCACCTGCCGCACTTCAACAGCTTATCAAATGTTCTTGTCTTGAGGCCCCGCAACACTTCAGCGTTCGCCCTCTCAGCTTGTCCATTGCTTCTGGGATGTGTAATAGAGGCAAATGAGATCTTACTTCCGAGGGCAAGAACATATTGCATGAAGGCGCGGCTCGTGAATTGGGTGTCGTTGTCAGTGATGATCCGAGCAGGAACTCCAAAGTGGCACACCAAATCTTTTAAGAGCTTGATAGCTGACTGGACAGTCACCTTCCTCACGGCAGCTACTTCCGGCCACTTTGTAAAGTTGTCGATTGCAACGAATAAGAATTCGAAGCCCCAGCAGCTCGAGGGAAAGGGCCGAGGATATCGAGCCCCCAGACCAAAAACGGCCATGACAAAGGGATTATCTGAAGTGCTTGGGCTGGCAGATGGATGTTCTTGGAATGGAACTTACAGGCTTCACACTTGGTGACTAGTGCGACTGCATCTTGGAGGGTTGTGGGCTAATAGAATCCTTGCCAGAATGCTTTCCCAACTAAGGCCCTTGATCCAATGTGGGAGCCGCACATGCCTCTGTGTATTTCTGCCAGCAGTTCCTTTCCTTCTTCCTGGCAAATGCACTTCAATTTCACACTGTTGGGCCTCCTTCTGTATAGAGTTTCATCGACAAACTGGTACATACTGGCCTTCTGGGCTACTCTTTCCACTTCTTCTTGCTCTTCGGGATGTTCTGCAGTTTGGACGAAATGGACTATGTGCCTTTCCCAAGTGGGAGCCTGAGGCTCGACAATGAGGACTAGAAGCACCTCCTCATTCGTGGGGGTGCATCCCTCGACCGCGATGACCAGTGTTCCGGCAGGATGGTGCGACCCAGCAATCAAAGGGGAGTTTTTCTGGCAAGGTCCCTGCCAGGAGCCCCTGGAGGCTCTACTGGGAGAGGCATATCGGCATCCAATTTCCTCCTCTTTCGGGCCATTGCTGTTGGGGATATGGACGGTTAAGTAAGATGGAGAACAAAAGTTCCTGGTTACACAGGAAGCTTCTACGCAACAAACTTCAATGGTGATCAGCTATGCTATTTTCCGCACGGGGTACGTGCCCTGTTTGCAACCCGTCAAAGTGCTCCTTTAATCTTCTCACTTCCTCGACGTATGACTCCATAGATGGACTTGGTAATCCTTGTTGACTTATCTCACCACAAGTTGTGAGTCTCCTCGGATGATCAGCTTCTTTATTCCCAATTTTGTGGCAATCCTCAGCCCAGCAAGGATCCCTTCATAATCTGTTGTATTGTTGGTTGCCTCCTCCTTCAAGTGCTCTCTAGTGGGAGCAACGAGAAGCACGCCAGCCCCTGCACCTTGTAAGGAGAAGGTACCAACAAAAGACATGATCCATTCGTGGGGTGATTCCTTGTCGGGGATAACTGTTTCCAGCACTTCCTCATCAGGGGTTGGCGTCCATTCTAGAATAAACTCTGCCAATGCCCTGCTCTGAACTGTTGATGTGCTTTCAAACTTTAGGCCAGAGCTGGATAACTCCAATTCCCATTCCACTATCCTACCGGTAGCCTCCAGGTTCCGAAGTATCCTGTGTAAAGGAAAGCGTGTGAAAACCGTGATTTCATGGGCTTGGAAGTAGTGGTGTAGTTTCTTTGAGGCCATGATGAGGCCAAAAATCAACTTTTGCACGCTAGAATACATAGATCTAGCCCCCTGTAACAGGGAGCTGACGAAGTATAGTGGGTGCTGCACCACTTTCTTCCTCGCCGCGTCCTTGGGGTTGTCTCCGCTGTCGTGCTTCTCTTTGTCCTGATCCATATCTGCCCTTGTCGGTCTGTTCTCTTTTTCTTCCCTTGGCGGGACATCTGTTGAGGCTGCTGTCTCCTCTACCTCCTATTGTGCTACTAATGTTGCACTGACCACTTGATTAGTTGCCGCCAAATACAGTAGCACCAGATCTTGTGGTTTGGGTGCAACCAAAGTGGGCACAGAAGATAAGTAGGTCTTCAAATCTCGCAACGCCGCATCTACTTCTGGGTTCCACTTCATAGGCCCTGCCTTCTTCAAAATTTTGAAGAACGGCAAGGCGCGCTCAGCAGATTTGGAGATGAATCTGCTAAGTGCGACAATGCACCCATCAAACGCCTCACATCCTTAACTGTCTTGGGTGCTCGGATCTGCTCAATGGCCTTGATCCTATATGGGTTGGCTTCGATCCTGCGGTGGGACACAAAGAAACCAAGCAGCTTGCCAGAGGGAACACCAAACACACCCTTCTCCGGGTTTAGCTTCAAATTGATCTTGCGCAAATTAGCAAATGTTTCTTCCAAATCCTGGATGAGGGTTGATTTGTCCTTGGTCTTGACCACAACGTCATCCATATAAGCTTTAATGTTCCTATGCAACTGTGTATCGAAACCAATTTAGACTACCCTTGCAGAAGTGGACCCGACACTCTTCAACCCGAAAGGCATGCGCACAAAGCAGTATGTGCCACATGGGGTGATGAATGAGGTCTTCTTCTCATCTTCCTTGGACATGAATACCTGATGGTACCCAGAATATGCATCCAGAGAGGAGAGCAGATCACACCTGGAAGTGGAATCCACAATCTGATCAATGCGCAGCAAGGGGAACGGGTCCTTCGGGCATGCCTTGTTCAAATCCGTGAAGTCAATGCAAAGCCTCCACTTCCCATTAGCCTTGCGCACAACCACTGGGTTTGCTAACCATGTTGGATGCACTACTCCTATGACCAAACTAGCTGCCTCAAGTTTCTTAATCTCCTCGACAATGAAATGTTATCGCTCCAAGGCCTGCTTCCGCACCTTTTGCTTGACGGGTCGGGCATGTGGGCAGACAGCAAGGTGGTGCTCGATTACCTCCCTGGGAACACTGGAGATATCAGATAGTTCTTAGGCAAACACATCGATATTCGCCCATAGGATGGCAACGAGCGCGCTTTCCTATTTGTCATCGAGGGTGGCACTAATGGTAAAAGTACAATCAGCATCATCCAGCACTACCGGGACCTTTTTCACATGGGGGAGCAGCCTTAGCCCTCTTGCTGTTGGAACTCTCCGGCACGTCATCAAAGGGTGTCGTGCACTCGGTAGGGGCACGCTTCCTGGATTCCTTGCCGGCGTCCTTACGATTCTTCGTCTTTCCTTTGCTTTCCTTGGCACGTACTGCGGTCTCGGCGGCCTCTACCGCGACAGCGTCCTGATACATCTTATCCATGCATATCATTATGTCTTTCTTATCTGATGGAATGGAAATGACGCCCATTGGGCCTAGCATCTTCAAGGTGTTGTAGGCATAGCGGGATGCTAGCCTGAACTTGGCCAGGGCCGGGCACCCAAGAATTCCATTGTACGGTAGAGGAGGTCGACCACATCAAACACAATCTTCTCAGTCCGATAGTTGCTACCTCTTGAGCTTGCATTGGTTTTGCCTTGAAGAGGAAAGGGTGATGCAGCAAAGTAGTGTAAGTATTTCCCTCAGTTTTGAGAACCAAGGTATCAATCCAGTAGGAGATAACGCACAAGTCACCGAATACATGCACAAACAATCAACAACTTGCACCCAATGCGATAAAGGGGTTGTCAATCCCTTCACGGCCACTTGCAAAAGTGAGATCTGATAGAGATAGATAAACGTTAAAGTAAATATTTTTGGTATTTTTGGTTTATAGATCGAAAAGTAAAAGATTGCAAAATAGTAGATTAGAAACTAGCAAGATGTAAACGAGATTAAATAATATGGAAAAGAAACCCAGGGGCCATAGGTTTCACTAGTGGCTTCTCTCGAGATAGCAAATATTACCATGGGTGAACAAATTACTATCGAGCAAT
This sequence comes from Triticum aestivum, assembly GCF_018294505.1. Classification (NCBI taxonomy): domain Eukaryota; kingdom Viridiplantae; phylum Streptophyta; class Magnoliopsida; order Poales; family Poaceae; genus Triticum; species Triticum aestivum. The sequence continues at coordinate 202,555,021 of NC_057804.1, read as the reverse complement.
TGATAGAAAAGCGCATAGTTATGACGATATCTAAGGCAATGATCATAAACATAGGCATCATGTCCGTGTCAAGTAGACCGACTCCTGCCTGCATCTACTACTATTACTCCACACATCGACCACTATCCATCATGCATCTAGAGTAATAAGTTCATAAAGAATGGAGTAACGCATTATGCAAGATGACATGATGTAGAGGAATTAACTCAAGCAATATGATGAAAACCCCATCTTTTTATACTCGATTGCAACAATACAATACGTGTCTTGCTGCCCCTACTGTCATTGGGAAAGGACACCGCAAGATTGAACCCAAAGCTAAGCACTTCTCCTATTGCAAGAAAGATTAATCTAGTAGGCCTAACTAAACCGATAATTCGAAAAGACTTGCAAAGATATCAAATCATGCATATAAGAATTCAGAGAAGAACCAAATAATATTCATAGATAATCTTCATCATAAATCCACAATTCATCGGATCTTGGCAAACACACCGCAAAAGAGTATTACATCGAATAGATCTCCAAGAACATCAAGGAGAACAAGGTATTGAGAATCAAAGAGAGAGAAGAAAACCATCTAGTTAATAACTATGGACCCGAAGGTCTATGGTGAACTACACATGCTTCATGGGAGAGGTAATGGTGTTGATGTAGAAGCCCTCCGTGATCAAATCCCCCTCCGGCAGGAGGCCAGAAAAGGCCCCAAGATGGTATCTCACGAGTACAAAAGGTTGCGGCGGTGGAGAAGTCGTTTCGTAGCTCCCCTTGATGTTTTTAGGGTATAAGAGTATATATATATAGGTGAAGGAACTAGATCAGGAGAGTTACGAGGGGCCCACGAGGGTGGGGGCGTGCCCTACCCCCTGGGCACGTCCTCCTGCCTCGTGGCTGCCTCGTCGTGTCTCCAACTTCATCTCCAAGTCTTCTGGTTTACTTTTGGTCCAAGAAAGATCATCGCAAAGGTTTCATTCTGTTTGGACTCCGTTTGGTATTCCTTTCTTGTAAAACTCTAAAATAGGCAAAAAAAATTTAGAAACTAGCACTGGGCCCTCGGTTAATAGGTTAGTCCCAAAACTAATATAAAATAGCATATAGATGCCTATTAAACATCCAAAACAGATAATATAATAGCATGGAACAATCAAAAATTATATATACTTTGGAGACATATCAAGCATCCCCAAGCTTAATTCATGCTCGTCCTCGAGTAGGTCAATGATAAAAACAGAATTTTTGATGTGGAATGCTACCTAACATATTTATCCATGTAATTTTTTATTGTGGCATGAATGTTCAGATCCGAAAGATTCAATACAAAAGTTTAATATTGACATTAAAACAATATTACTTCAAACATACTAACAAAGCAATCATGTCTTCTCAAAATAACATGGCCAAATAAAGCTATCCCTACAAAATCATATAGTGTGGCTATGCTCTATCTTCATCACAAAAAATATTTAAATCATGCACAACCCCGATGACAAGCCAAGCAACTGTTTCATAGTTTTGATGTTCTCAAACTTTTTCAATCTTCACGCAATACATGAGTGTGAGCCATGGATATAGCACTATAGGTGGAATAGAATGGTGGTTGTGTAGAAGACAAAAAGGAGAAGATAGGCTCACATCAACTAGGCTTATGAATGGGCTATGGAGATGCCCATCAATAGATATCAATGTGAGTGAGTAGGGATTGCCATGCAATGGATGCACTAGAGCTATAAGTGTATGAAAGCTCAAAAATAAACTAAGTGGGTGTGCATCCAACTTGCTTGCTCACGAAGACCTAGGGTATTTTGAGGAAGCCCATCATTGGAATATACAAGCCAAGTTCTATAATGAAAATTCCCACTAGTATATGAAAGTGACAACATAGGAGACTCTCTATCATGAAGATCATGGTGCTACTTTAAAGCACAAGTGTGGAAAAAGGATAGTAACATTGCCCCTTCTCTCTTTTCTCTCATTTTTTAGGGCCTTCTCTTTTTTTATGGCCTCTTTTTTCTTTCCTTTTTATTTTTTGTTCGGAGTCTCATCCCGACTTGTGGGGGAATCATAGTCTCCATCATCCCTTCCTCACATGGGACAATCCTCTAATAATGAAGATCGTCACACTTTTATTTACTTACAACTCAAGAATTACAAATCAATACTTAGAACAAAATATGACTCTATGTGAATACCTCCGGCGGTGTACCGTGATGTGCAATGATTCAAGAGGGACATGTATGAAAAAATTATGAACGGTGGCTTTGCCACAAATACAATGTCAACTACATGATCATGCAAAGCAATATGACAATGATAGAGCGTGTCATAATAAACGGAACAGTGGAAAGTTGCATGGAAATATATCTCGGAATGGCAATGGAAATGCCATATTAGGTAGGTATGGTGGCTGTTTTGAGGAAGGTATAAGGTGGGTGTAAGGTATAGGCAACAATTGCGCGACACAAGAGAGGCTAGCAATGGTGGAAGGGTGAGAGTGTGTATAATCCATGGACTCAACATTAGTCATAAAGAACTCACATACTTATTGCAAAAATCTAGTAGTTATTGAAACGAAGTACTATGCACATGCTCCTAGGGGGATAGATTGGTAGGAAAAGACCATCGCTCATCCCCGACCGCCATTCATAAGGAAGACAATCAATAAATAAATCATGCTCCAACTTGATCACATAATGGTTCACCATATGTGCATGCTACGGGAATCACAAACTTTAACACAAGTATCTCTCAAATTCACAACTACTGTACTAGCGTGACTCTAATATCACCATCTTCATATCTCAAAACAATCATAAGGAATCAAACTTCTCATAGTATTCAATGCACTTCATATGAAAGTTTTTATTATATCCATATTGGATGCCCATCATATTAGGACTAAATTTATAACCCAAGAAAATTACCACGCTGTTCTAAGACACTCTCAAAATAATATAAGTCAAGCACGAGAGTTCAAAAATTTCTATAAAATAAAACCACCGTCGTGCTCTAAAAAGATATAAGTGAAGCACTAGAGCTATATTGTCTAGCTCAAAAGATATAAGTGAAGTACATAGAGTATTCTAATAAATCACGATTCATGCGTGTGTCTCCAAAAAGGTGTGTACAGCAAGTATGATTGTGGTAAACTAAAAATCAAAGACTCAAATCATACAAGACGCTCCAAGCAAAACACATATCATGTGGTGAATAAAAATATAGCCTCAAGTAAAGTTACCGATAGACGGAGACGAAAGCAGGGATGCCTTCCGGGGCATCCCCAAGCTTAGGCTTTTGGTTGTCCTCGAATATTACCTTGGGGTGCCTTGGTCATCTCAAACCTTAGTCTCTTGCCACTCCTTATTCCATAGTCCATCAAATCCTTACCCAAAACTTGAAAACTTCACAATACAAAACTAGAGAAAAAATCTCATGAGCTCCGTTAGTATAAGAAAATAAATCACCACTATAAGGTACTGTTGCAAACTCATTCTTTATTTATATTGGTGTAATATCTACTGTATTCTAACTTCTCCATGGTTCATACCCCCCAATACTACCCATGGATTGATCAAAATAAGCATACATGCGAAAAATAGAATCTTTCAAAAACAGAACAGTCTGTAGTAATCTGTAACTCTCAAATACTTCTGTAACTCCAAAAATTATGAAATAAATTGGTGGAAGTGAGCAATTTGTATATTAATCTTCTACGAAAATAATCAACTCAAAATCACTCTTTTGTTAAAAATGACAAATAATCTCGTGAGCGCAAAGTTTCTGTTTTTTACAGCAAGATCGTATTAACTTTCACCCAAGTCTTCCCAAAGGTTCTACTTGGCACAAACACTAATTAAGACATAAAACCACATATAACTAGAGGCTAGATTAATTATTTATTACTAAACAGTAGCAAAAAGCAAAGAACAAAAATAAAATTGGGTTGCCTCCCAACAAGCGCTACCGTTTAACGCCCCTAGCTAGGCATTGATAATTTTAATGATGCTCACATGAAAAACAAGAATTGAAGCACAAAGAGAGCATCATAAAACATGTGAAAACACATTTAAGTCTAAAATACTTCATATGCATAGTAATTTTATAAGCAAACAAATTATCAAGGCAAGCAAAAACTAGCATATGCAAGGAAGAAGAAAGAATCAATAGCAATCTTAACATGAAGAGAGGTAATTTAGTAACATGAAAATTTCTACAACCATATTTTCCTCTCTAATAATTATTGCATGTAGGATCACAAGAAAATTCAAAAATATAGCTATCAAAAAACATATTCTCAACACGATCCACATGCATGCAAAGTTGACACTCTTCCAAAATAGTGGGATTAACATTAAGTAAAGTCATGACCTCTCCAAACCCACTTTTATCAAAAATTTCATAAGATTGAACATTCTCCAAATATGTGGGATCTAAAGTTGGCACTCTTACAAACCCACTTTCAATAACATTGCAAACACTATTATCAATCTCATATTCATCATGGGGCTTAAATAAATTTTCAAGATCATAAGAAGAATCACCCCAATCATGGTCACTGCAATAAGTAGAGGACATAGCAAAACAAGCATCCCCAAGCTTAGGGTTTTGCATATCATTAACACAATTTACATCAATAGAATTTATAGTAAAATCATTGCAATCATGCTTTTTATTCAAAGATCTATCATGAATCACTTCAAAAAGCACTTCGTCACAATTTTCAGATTCACGAATTTCAAGCAAAACCTCATAAAGATATTCTAGTGCACTCAAATCACTAGCAATTGGTTCATCATAATTGAATATCTTAAAAATATTAGCAAGTGGATGAGGATCCATAAACTTTTAGCAAGTGAAGATGCAAGCAAAAATAAGGCACATGGTAACACAAGCGAAGAAAGATCGAACGGAAGAATGGCGAAGAAAAGGGCGAAGGTTTTTGAAAATCGTTTTAGAAGTGGGGGAGAGGAAAATGAGAGGTGAATGGCGAGTAATGTAATGCAAGAGAGGAGAGCTTATGATGGGTACCATGTATGGCTTGATTTGACGTAGATCTCCCCGACAACAGCGCAGAAATCCTTCTTGCTACCTCTTGAGCTTGTGTTGGTTTTCCATGAAGAGGAAAGGGTGATGTAGCAAAGTAGCATAAGTATTTACCTTAGTTTTTAGAACCAACGTATCAATCCAGTAGGAGACAATGCACAACTCATTGAATACCTGCACAAATAATCAACAACTAGCACCCAACGCGATAAAGGGGCTGTCAATCCCTTCACGGTCACTTGCAAAAGTGAGATCTGATAGAGATAGATAAATGGTAAAGTTAATATTTTTGGTATTTTTGGTTTATAGATGGGAAAGTAAAAGATTGCAAAATAGTAGATCGGAAACTAGATTAAATAATATGGAAAAGAGACCCAGGGGCCATAGGTTTCACTAGTGGCTTCTCTCGAGATAGCAAATATTATGGTAGGTGAACAAATTACTGCCGAGCAATTGATAGAAAAGCGCATAGTTATGATGATATCTAAGGCACTGATCATGAACATAGGCATCACATCCGTGTCAAGTAGACGGACTCCTTCCTACATCTACTACTATTACTCCACACATTGACCGCTATCCAGCATGCATCTTGAGTATTAAGTTCATAAAGAACGGAGTAACGCATTAAGCAAGATGACATGATGTAGAGGAATTAACTCATGCAATATGATGAAAACCCCATCCTTTTATCCTCGATGGCAACAATACAATACGTGCCTTGCTACCCCTACTGTCACTAGAATAGGACACCACAAGATTGATCCCAAAGCTAAGCACTTCTCCTATTGCAAGAAAGATCAATCTAGTAGGCCAAACTAAACCAATAATTAAAAGAGACTTGCAAAGATATCAAATCATGCATATAAGAACTCAGAGAAGAACCAAATAATATTTGTAGATAATCTTGATCATAAATCCACAATTCATCGGATCTCGGCAAACACACCGCAAAAGAGTATTACATCGAATAGATCTCCAAGAACATCGAGGAGAACATGGTATTGAGAATCAAAGAGAGAGAGAAGAAGCCATCTAGGTAATAGCTATGTACCCGAAGGTCTGTGTTAAACTACTCACGCTTCATCGGAGAGGTAATGGTGTTTATGTATAAGCCCTTCATGATCGAATCCCCCTCCGACAGGACACCGGAAAAGGCCACAAGATGGGATCTCACGGGTACAGAAAGTTGCGGCAGTGGAAAAGTGGTTTCATGGCTCCCCTTGATGTTTTTAGGGTATAAGAGTATATATTGGCGAAGGAACTAGGTCAGGGGAGCTACGACGGGCCCACGAGGGTGCGGGGCGCGCCCTACCCCCTAGGCGCGCCCTCCTTCCTCGTGGATGCCTCGTTGCATCTCTGACTTCATCTCCAAGTCTTCTGGTTTGCTTTCGGTCCAAGAAACATCATCGCGAAGGTTTCATTCCATTTGGACTCCGTTTGGTATTCCTTTTCTGCAAAACTCTAAAATAGGCAAAAAAACAGAAACTGGCACTAGGCCCTCGGTTAATAGGTTAGTCCCAAAACTAATATAAAATATCATATAAATGTCTATTAAACTTCCAAAGCAGATAATATAATAGCATGGAACCTTCAAAAATTATAGATACGCTGGAGACGTATCAGTAGTTCAACTCTAGCACAAACGTCATTGGCACCGTGATCTTTCCCTTAGGACGGCTCCTACCGGGATTAACTCCTTCAAACGTGCTAGTGGCCTTAAGCTCTCCCTTTGCTATCAGGAGTTTGCTGAGAACATGTGGGCAGATCAGATTCAACCCAGCCCCGTCGTCAACAACATCTTTGTGATTTTGAGGTTGCGGATCGTTGGGGAGACCAACAACGGCTAGCACCCTACCGCAGTGGTGCGGTCAGGGTGATCCTCCTCATCAAAGATGATGGGCATGCGTGAACATTTGAGCGGTTTCCGTGAACTTGCCACTGGCTCCATGGCATTGACTTCACATGCCCACTATTTGTGTTGGCGGTGAGAGGAGTGCAAAGATGCACCCCAGTTAATGCACAGGGCGTCGGTGGCCTTCTGGAATTCTTGCTCGCTGGTTTCCTCTTCATCCCCTTCATCATTTCTAGCATCACAATCCTCTTTCTCTCTACCCCTGGCGGGTTTTCCTTGGTTCCGAGGAGCCTTGCCAGAGCGATTTGCTTCACCGCCCCAACCGTTACCGCCAGTACCGTCCTTACCCTTTTCCTTATCTCGCTTCTCATACTCGGCCCTCTGCTTCTTGAAGAGCTGCTCAACTTGATGACACTCCTGGAGATCGTGGCCCTTGGTCCGATGAATCTTGCAGTACGGCCCATCACCTTTCCCGGCTTTCTTGGCGGCCGCAGCCTCCCGGCAGTCAGCACACGTGGCAACTTCCTTGCCGGGGGCTTCAGCCTTAGCCTTCTTGCCAGTACTAGGCGTTCCCAATCTCTCAATAGTCATCACTACCTTATCCTTGCGCTTCTTCTTGTGCTTATTATTCTTCTTCTTCTGGCTAGTGGTCTTGTCGTCATCTTATGAGTCGATGTCGACGAAATCCTCCTCTCCGGGAAGTTTCCTCCCCTCCTCCACCCAAGCACACTTGTCCACCAAGGTGTAAAGCTCCTTCATGGTCTTCGGCAGCCGAACGTTCATCTTGGAACGTATCCTATGGTTGCGCACATTGGACTGGAAAGCAGCTATCATAGCTGTCGGGTGGATGTCTAGAATATTCTTGTGGACTCTGCTGAACCTTTGCAAGTACTTCCGTAGAGTTTCTCCTTCTTTCTGCTGGAGGAGCTGCAAATCACTGGGCCACCCTGGTTCATGATGGCCACCCGTGAAGGCACCAATGAACTCATGCACAGGTCAGCCCAGGACGAAATGGAGTTCTTCGGCAGGTGCATCAGCCAAGACTTCACATTATACTTAAGTGCCAAAGGGAAATAGTTGGCAAATACCTTCTCATCTACTCCTCCGGCAGCTTGAACAGTGATGGTGTACATGCTCAAGAACTCTACCGGGTTCAATATTCCATCATACTTCTCAGGTATCTCTGGCTTGAACATGCTAGAGGACGACCAATAGACTTGTCATAGCTCATAGGTGAAGGCAGGGCACCCAACCACGAAAGGTAGGTACCCGCCATCTCCGAGCGCGGGCTCATCGACGTTGGGTCCATCACACCCATTTGGTTGGCGGTGGTCACCATGATGCTGCTCGATGACGGTGCACGCGCCTTCCCTCCGCCTGTCCTCCAGGGCTCGCCATGGTTCTTGACGTGCTCGAGGGTCAGAGGAGGCCATCGAGACGTCATCGCCCTCTTGGATACGTGGATACCGTACAGCTTGTCGAGCTGGGGACTGCACCGTGAGGGAAACCCCTTCCATGCTGCCAGCCGCATGAGCCGTTGCCGTTGCCTGGGGAGGTCATGGCGGGCCAGCCCGCTGTGATCCTCCCGCCTCAGCGAAACCAATCAAGCTTTGGATAGTGGATCGCCACTCATCCATCTAATCAGTCGCTGGTGGGAATCTCAAAAGCAACTGGGCCCACGCCATGGCCTCTGAGGCCGTGCTTGCCATGGGTGAAGATGATGAAGACCGCTGCATCGCTCGGCTCCTAATGGCGCCTGTGGCGACCGCGTCACGCCCTCGCTGTCGTGAGCTAGCCGCTTGGATAGCATGGTCATGCAGCAGAGGCGCATGAGGGCCGGCGGCTCTGTTGGGCACAGTAGCTGGGCTGGCTTGCTCTGGAGACGGCACGTGCCTCGCGGTCGCACCCGTGGCGGGGCGGCCGGAGGGTTGCGATTTACCTCAGAACGAGTGCCACCACTACATATGTAACCTTCGTCGACAAGAGAGGGTGCAGGTAAAGTAATCCCCCCACCCGTACCTTGAGGAGCGTGGCCATTGGGATGTTGTTGATGTTGTCCTTCCCTGGCGCCTCCCGCTTCTGCTTCGGCCGCGGGGATGGTGGTGACAAGGCCTCCCGCGACGTCCACATCCTCACACGTCCCCTCATTTCCCGCGACGTCCACATCCTCACACGTCCCCTCATTTCTCGTGATGTTGGCGGTCGCAGGCGGCAGCCCTTGAGGTGGACGGGTGATTCGTGGCTTCGGGCTTCTTCTTAGGCGCCATAGTCAATGACACCGTCTATGATGAAAATGGCGATCAAGATGACACGCTACCAATGCTCTCGGTTCGCGCAAGTGATCCCCCTACCTGGTGCACCAAAGATGTCGTGGGAAACCATGGCCACCTGTGGGGCTGCGAGCCTGTTTTGGTTCGGCGGGGGGATGGGCACGTTGCACAACGAGTGGAGAAGCGTCGCGCAGTGCACCAGGGATCACACGGCAATTTTACCCAGATTCGGGCTGCCGTGAGGCGTAAAACTCTACTTCTGCTTTGGTGGATTGATGGTGGAAAAGGTGGTGGTGGACGCAATGCACTTTGCCCGGCAGGGTTGCCTCAGGTGAAGTGGCTATGAGCGTACGGGTATGTGAGGGCCTGAGCTTGGCAACCCCGCGGACCGAACCCTTTTTACGTTTGCCATGGGCCTCCTTTGAAAGATCAAGGGGTTATCACGGTGGCACATCAGTCATTGCATACTGATTAGATAGCAAATAGTGTTATCATACCTAACTCTACAGGCTGACAGGGCACATTAAATGCATCGTCTAATGTGACATATCAGCGTGCCCGGCAGCCCTTGCCGGGCTATTTTGCCAGCTTCGCGCCTGCTTGCTTGACACGTCCCAGGACAGGTGTCACATGGAGGTGTTGTTGTAGAAAGTGACTGTCGTGTGGCGAAAAACAGCCACTTAGTCATCTTGGTGCTTGACACCGCACTGACCTGTGACTTGTGTTGCCCATGAGGTGGAGCGATGGCATAGCTGCCTCCGCAAATCCTGACAGGGCCTGTCGGGACGATCTGGAAGTATGCTTCCGGTGCAAAGCCCAACCCCGCCAGGCTTGCCTGCCCGGCAAGGTTGGTCCTATCCTTGGTGTTATCTTGCTTCTCTGGCTCAACTTGGGCTTCTTGATCTGTACTTAAGTCTTCCAAAGGAGTTGATCCTCCTTGCCTAGTCTGACCTTGGTGTTGTAATGTTGCCTTTGAGCTTGTGCACATTCTGGGCAACAGACCCAGGGTTTGTTGCACCGACAATAAGACTTGATCAACCTTGTTAATGGATTCCTTTTGATGGGCATGAGATGGATGAATTTAGAAAGCACAACTTTCTATACCTACTTTTTACTTTCTGTTATTTACATCAAATAAAGCAAAAATTGTATTTTTCTGTCTGTTTTCTGAATTATCCATGCAGTAAAAAATGTCCCGGAAATGAAAGTTCTCCAAATGCCGTGAAAATTTAGTATGATTTCTTATAGAATATTTTAGAATTTCTGGCACTGAGAATGCACCAGGCGGCTGCACCAATGGACCACAAGGGTGGAGGGCACGCCCCCTGTCTTGTGGGTCCCACGTGGGTCCCCTTCACTTATTCCAGCAGCCATCCACTTCGTCTTCCTCCAGAAAAAATCATCATGTAGCTCAAACCCGTGTTCTTGCTCAGTTTGCTGCCATTTTCGATCTCGTTGTGCAAAGCTCCATTCACAAAAAAAAATGGGGGATTGTTCTTTGGTACGTGACTCCTCCAATGGTCCAATTAGTTTTTGTTCTAGTGCTTTATTTATTGCAAATTTTTTCTGCTGGGGTGACCTTGTTCTTGAGCTTGCATGTTAAATTTATATGGTCCAAAGTAGTCTTGATGCAGGATATAGCCTCTAGATACTTGTAGGAGTAGTTGCTATCAATCTTGTTGAGTTTGGTTCACTTTTATTTTGAGTCACTAAAAATTTCACAAATTTTTCAGAGGAAGAAAAATGTCTAGGAAAATGTACCAAGGTGGTTCTTCAAGGAAGCAAGCACCGAGGCTCGCGATACGTGAGTCGGACCTTGAACCACCAAGGGAAGCTCAAGTGCGGCATTGTGAATGGCCGTCGGATGAATTCATGGTCCATGTAAGTTTCAAGGATGAGTTTGATGCTTACGTACAAAATGCCGGCCTTGAGGACTTCGTGTCAGATAAGTGCCGACAATACAATTTCCTCACTGATTACTTTGTGCGGAGATTCGAATTTTCATCTAAGTGCAATACCAATACTGTTTTATTTGATCTTTATGATGAATCATATATCATGGACCTTGAAGATTTTAATACTGCATACAAAATCCCACAATGGGGCATTCATAGTGAGCCTCACAAAGCTGAATACAGTGATTTCCTTGCTAGCGTCACTATGGGAGAAACTAGAAATATCACAAAAGGTACCATAGGGAGCATTCACTTTCCTACCATACATTATTTTGCTCTCTTTATAGGTAGATGCATTAATGGTAAGCATGAGCATTGTCACCTTTGCGTTCCAGATCTTAATGTCCTCAAGTGTGCGGTGTTAGGTGAGAAGCGATATAACTTTGGGGGCCATTATTGCGAGGATGTTACATCTTAATGCTAAAGATGGAGATTCATTTGGTGGGATTTATGCAACTCATTTAGCTAACTATCTTGGTGTACCCATAAGAGGGAATGACATTGAGTTACCACCTGGTTTTCTAGATTATAATGCTATGGTACGCTACTAGTTTCTTGAGAGGAATGAACAGTCCCTTCAGTACCAACTAATCTTTGACAGACGGTGTGCTGTCCATATTACCCTTCCTGCTCCTTCCTTCTTTAACTTTTAGGTAAATGGGAGATATTTTACAACTAGAGAGGATGCAAACGAGTATGCCTCCATGAAGCAGCTCTCCAGGCGGTAGCTGCTGCAGCATAGTGCAACCCCAACTATGATTTCGTACACAATCCGGGCCAATCGTGGCCCTAGACCAACTTAGGCAAAAAGCCTAAGCTTGGGGGAGTATGTATTTCTCACCGGCATTACATTCATGTTCACGCACTCATTCTAGTTCTCGGTGTTCATACTTTTTCATTGTATTATACATGTTAGTTTATTTATTTTTCTTGCTTTCTTCTTGTGTGTTTGAAGAACTTTGAGAAAAACCAAAAAATAGGTGTAGTTTAGTTTACTTTCCATGATTACTTAGTAATAGTAAAAAAAGAAAACCCAAAAAGATTTCTCGTTCTTGTTTTGCTTGTTGGGAGCTTTCCCGTGTAAATATTTTTCTCGTTCTTGTTTTACATTCTTTAGAAAAACAAAAACTCCAAAAACATCTCAGTGTGTTTCTTTGAAATTCTTTTCTTTTCTTTGGGGGTCGAGAGGAGAAGACCACGATGAAAATGTTGAGTGGCTCTCATATACATTATTGTTGATCTAACAAAGACCGATATTACCTTTTCTTCTCCTTTTGAATAAATGTTTGCAGATTCCATCTTAGTCCAATGCACGTGCACTATTATTATTATCCACACCATTCGTTCGTGCAAGTGAAAGGCAATAATGACGATATATGATGAAATGATTGAGATGAGGAAAAGCTGGTATGAACTTGACATGTCTTATTTTTGTAAATATGATTAGTTCATCATTCTTGATTCAGCCCATTACGAATGAAACATGTTTCCAATGACAATTAGAGATTATAGTCACTCATGCCATGCTTAATTAGCTAGGAGTTTATAATGGTTTACCTTGCGTGCCAACATGCTTTTAAAATGGTTGTGGCGTAGTATGATAGGACGGTATCCTCCTTTGAATGATTAGATTGGATTGACTTGGCACATGTTCACGCATGTAGTTGAAACAAAATCAACATAGCCTCCACGATATTTATGTTCATGGTGATTTATATCCTACTCATGCTTGCACTCAATGTTGATTAATCTTAATGCATGTTTATGACTGTTCTCGCTCTCTAATTGGTCGCTCCCCAGTCTTTTTCTAGCCATCACTTGCACTAAGTGGGAATACTGCTTGTGCATCCACTTCCATAAACCCAAAGTTGTTCCATATGAGTCCACCATACCTACCTATATGCGGTATTTACCTGCTGTTCCAAGTAAATTTGCATGTGCCAAACTCTAAACCATCAAATGATAATTTGTTTTGTATGCCCGAATCGCTCATGTAGTGACTGGAGGCTGTCAGTATCTTCCATGCTAGGTGGGTTATTCTCACAATGAGTGGACTCCGCTCATCATTCACGAGAGAATGACTGGTAACCAGGATGCCTAGTTACATGCTAAAATCAAATCAAAATATAATTGCAAACAAAACTCCCCTAAGACTGTTGTTAATTAGACGGTACCCATTGTTTCGGACCAGCCGTGGAATGTGCTTGTTGGTGGTGGGGGAGTATAAACTTTACCACTGTGTTTGGGAACCGCCTATAATGCCTCTAGAATGGAAGATACCGAGATCTCTTGGTTGTTATGTTGACAATGAAAGCATACCACTCAAAATATTATTTATCTCTGTTTCAAAAACTCAAGCTCTAGCACCTCTACAAATCCCTTCTTCCCTCTACGAAGGGCCTATCTATTTACTTTTATTGTTGAGTCATCATCCTCTTATAAAAAGCACCAGTTAGAAAGCACCACTGTCATTTGTATGCTTCGCTATTAATTGATATTGAGTATGACTGTGACTGGATCTCTTTTACTATGAATTACAATGTCTAGTCAGTCCTTGATCTTCAGGGGTGCTCTGCATTTATGTTTTGTGGTCTCAGAAAGGTTTAGCGAGATAGCATTTTCGTATATCATATCATGATTGTTTTGGAAAAGTGTTGTCATCCAAGATTTATTATTATTGCTTGCTAGTTGATTATGCCATTGATATGAGTAAATGTGATACCTAAATTGTTATGGTGCTACTAGAAGGAGGGCATGAGAGGGCCAGCCGGGGGCCTTTCTGCCCACGGCCGAGCAAGAGGGAAGGGATTTCCTTCTTAATTGTTGCTTGATTAGATTGATACATCTCCTTTCTTTATATAGATAGGTTTAGTTGACTCCCAAGCAAGGCTTACTTGACCCCTAAGCAAGCGACCCTTATCTCTAATTAACCCTAAGACTAACGGGCCCATTAGGCCCATTACGTACTCTAACACTACACCCCACCTGGACATGCAGCTTGTCCTCGAGCTGCAGCCTAACCAACTTATAACCATGACTCGATGCAACACAAACCTAACACCTAAAAACAAGCCTTTTACATCTCGGCTTGTCTTATTATTCTCAACCTGAAATGGACTGGGACGCTTTATTTTGGACCCCTTAACAAAAAGTGGACACCATCCACACGTCGGACATGCACGTGCACAGCCACCTGGATCCCATGGACACCACATGGACAAAAGGAGTGCATGTGTATGGCCACCTGGAAGTGGTCGCAAGAGTGACTAGCAGAGGCGCCCTTGCGGAGGCTGGTGGAAGAATGCAGTGGTGCTACATGGTGCGCTCCTGCCGGTGACACCATGCCTTCTCCCTGCCGAACGGCTATTGGTCTCCACCGCACAGGGAAGAGTGGAGGGCTTACGATGGAGAATGACGAGGAGGGCTGCCCCCCCAACCATTGATGTCGCAGACTTGGAGGTCGCTGCACGCGGGGAAACCAGCATGCCCGCCGCCCGTTGGGGAAACCGCATGCCAAGATCCCCGACATAGCGGATGAGATTGAGGTCCTTTGCGCAGCGAAGGGCAACTTGGAGGAGCGGCAGCTGTAGACCACGCATCTCCCGCACACACCGACATGCTAGGAGGCTGCGCGCAGCAGCCTGCAGCCTCACCGCCGCCAACACGTGGCGGGTAGCAATCCAATACGAAAGCGGTAACGGCGACGGCGGGAACTTGATCTATTGGATGTAGACGCCCTGGGACGGCGGGGCGCTGATGCAAATGAGGTCATCACAGTCTCATCGTAGGGCATCCCATACTAGGCGGTGGAGCTAACCGACGGTGGCTGCTGCAGCTGCAGCGGCTGCTACGGTGTCGCGCCAGGCGCGACGGAGGCCGCCAGGAGCGGTGGCTGCCACTGCAGCCTTAGCGGGGCGATGGTGGCGGTGGATGGCAGCTGTAGCGGCCCGGCGAGCGCGGCGGAGGCCGCCTGGTGCTGCGGCTGCCATGGCAGCCACGGCGGCGCGATGGTGGCAATGGGCGGTGCAGTCGGGTGCAGCCCAGAGGACTCGAAGGACCTGACTAGCGGTGGCTGCTACAGCTACAACAGCTGATGCGGTGCCACGCTGGGCAGCGGCTGATGCGGCGGAGCGCCGGGCATGCTGGAGGCCGCCAGGAGCGGTGCCTGCCACTGCAGCCAGGGCTGGGCGGTGGTGGCAATGAATGGCAGCTGCAGCGGCCCGGCGAGCGCGGCGAAGGCCACCTGGTGCGGCGGCTACCACAGCAGCCACAGTGGCGCGGGGGCGGCGATGGGCGGCGCAGCCGGGTGTGGTCCGTAGGACTCGGCTAAGAACAGGCGGATCTCTTGGACCGCCTGGATTTGGTCCCGCAGTACCCCAGACACCTCCTCTAGGTTGAGGAAGGCGAAGGCTGGCGCGATGGAGGATCCCGGCGCGGGTAGGAGCGGGGCGACGGTCGTGGTGATCGCCGGAGGCGACGAGGTGACCGCCAGCAGGAGAGACGGGCTGGGTGGCGGTGAAGACATGATCGAACCGAAGCTAGCTGATACCAAACTGTTATGGTGCTACTAGAAGGAGGGCGCGAGAGGGCCAGCCGGGGGCCTTTCTGCCCACGGCCGGGAAAGAAGGAAGGGATTTCCTTCTTAATTCTTGCTTGATTAGATTGATATAAATGTTATTGTGAATATGATTAGTTCATAATCTTTGCTGAAAACTTGAACTCTTTGCTGAAAACTTGAATGTTGGCTTAATATATTTGCAACAACAAGATCAAATAGAGTTTGTAAAAGTATTTTCTTTATCACTTTTAGTTTGTCAACTGAATTGCTTGAGGACAAGCAATGGGTTAAGCTTGGGGGAGTTGATACGTCTGCAACATATCTACTTTTCCAAACTCTTTTGCCCTTGTTTTGGACCCTAATTTGCATGATTTGAATGGGACTAACCCGGACTGACGTTGTTTTCAGCAGAATTGCCATGGTGTTATTTTTGTGCAGAAATAAAAGTCCTCGGAATGACCTAAAACTTCGCAGAGAATATTTTTGGAATAAATAAAAAATATTGGCGAAAGAATCAACATAGGGGGGCCACAACCTGTCCACAGGGTGGGGGCATGCCCTACCCCCTGGGCGCGCCCCCTGGCTTGTGGGTCCCACGAAGCTCCACCGACCTCAACTCCAACTCCATATATTCATGTTCGGGGAGAAAAAAATCAGAGAGAAGGATTCATCATATTTTACGATACGGATCCGCCACCACCTCCTGTTCTTCCTTGGGAGGGTAGATCTGGAGTCCGTTTTGGGCTCCAGAGAGGGGAAATCATCGCCATCGTAATCATCAACCATCCTCCATCACCAATTTCATGATGCTCACCGCCGTGCATGAGTAATTCCATCATAGGCTTGCTGGACGGTGATAGGTTGGATGAGATTTACCATGTAATCAAGTTAGTTTTGTTAGGGTTTGATCCCTAGTATCCACTATGTTCAGATTGATGTTGCTATGACTTTGCTATGCTTAATGCTTGTCACTAGGGCCCGAGTGCCATGATTTAAGATATGAACCTATTATGGTTTCATGAATATATTTGTGTTATTGATCCTGTCTTGCAAGTTATAGTCACCTACTACGTGTTATGATCCGGCAACCCTAGAGTGACAATAGTCGGGACACTTCTCGTTGATGACCGTAGTTTGAGGAGTCCATGTATTCACTAAGTGCTATTGCTTTGGTCCGGTTCTCTATTAAAAGGAGGCCTTAATATCCCTTAGTTTCCAATAGGACCCCGCTGCCACAGGAGGGTAGGACAAAAGATGCCATGCAAGTTCTTTTGCATAAGCACATATGACTATATTCGAAATACATGCCTACATTATATTGATGAATTAGAGCTAGTTCTGTGTCACCCTAGGTTATAACTGTTGCGTGATGAATTCCATCCGACATAATTATCCATCATTGATCCATTGCCTATGAGCTCGTTTCATATTGATCTTTGCTAAGTTACTTTTCCGTTGCCACTGCTACGATCGCTACAAAACTGCTACTATTACTTTTGCCACCGCTACCGTTACTTCCATACTACTTTGCTACTAAATACTTTGCTGCAGATATTAAGTCTTTATGGTGTGGTTGAATTGACAACTCAGTTGCTAATACTTGAGAATATTCTTTGGCTCCCCTTGTGTCGAATCAATAAATTCTGGTTGAATACTCTACCCTCGAAAACTATTGTGATCCCCTATACTTGTGGGTTATCATGTTCAACTTGTGGATGCCTCCAAGTCAACTTGTGGTTCACCTTGATGTGAAGTTGAGGCTTCCACTTGAATAGACGAAGTACTTTACTTCACCTCTGTTAGTCGAATCTTGCCGATGGACAAATCTTGGATTGCTTTCGAAGGATCTTTGTCCCCTACATCAATTGGCAATTGCTCTACTTGCGAGCCGTTAGATTCATCAAACTTCACATCTACCGTCTCTTCAATCTTTTGGGTGAAATTGTTTAGACATGGTAAGTGTCAGAGTTTGAGCCATAACCGAGTAGGAAACCTTCATGAGATTTAGGAGCAAATTTTGAGCGATGATGCTTGTCAAGAATGTAACACTTTGAGCCAAATACTCAAAATTATCCAACTTGGGGTTTGTTACTGGTGAGAAGCTCGTATGCTGTCTTGTCGAGGCTTGTGAAGATATAGCCGATCGTAGAATGACAAGCTGTCTCAACCTCTTCCGCCCAAAAGTGTCTTCGCATCTTGTATTCATCAAGCATCGTTCTTTCCAACTCGATAAGTGTCCAGTTCTTCCTCTCAACAACTCTATTTTGTTGAGGCATGTATGTAGCCGAGAACTCGTGTGAAATCCCTTCCTCATCAAGAAAGGCATCCACATTGGCATTCTTGAACTCCGTTCCATTATCCCTTTGAACCTTCTTGATCTTCACTTCAAATTGGTTTTGGGCCTTCTTAGCGAAGTTCTTGAAGATCTTTTGGACCTGCGATTTTTCATCAATAAAGAACACCCACATAAATCTTGAAAATTCGTCAACAATGACCAAACCAAATGAGTTACCACTAACTCTTGTAGGCGTTTGGACCGAAAACATCCATATGAAGTAGCTCAAGCGGTCTTCTCGTGGTCATGATGTTCTTCACGGGATGACTTCCTCCAACCTATTTTCCTGCTTGACAAGCACTACAAAGTCTATCCTTGTCAAATATATATGACATCTTTAACACCAAGGATATGATCACATTTAATAAGCTTATCAAGATTTCGCATGCCCACATGACCTAACCTTCTATGCCATATGTCGGTGTACAAAAGTATGGGTGCTTCTGTACCCCTTACTTGTGCACGGACAGTCGCAGCCACCCCTATAGCAAGGCTTGGCGAGGCAGAGGAAGACAGCAGAAGGCAAGACAGGTTCAAAGAACATCAAGACAGCTGCCCAGTGTAGCAAGCAGCAAGAAGCAAGCAGGGCCATGCCTGGAAACAAGCCTTGCCGAGGCAACCTGCGCGACCCCCGGCAAGCCCCTTTGCCGGGGCAGCTTCCGAAGAGACAAGCAAGGCCACCACCCTTGGGGTTGAGGGCTCTGACACCATTAACATGTTGGAAATATGCCCTAGAGGCAATAATAAAATGGTTATTATTATATTTCCTTGTTCATGATAATTGTCTATGGTTCATGCTATAATTGTGTTATTCGGAAATCGTAATACATGTGTGAATATATAGACCACAACACGTCCCTAGTGAGCCTCTAGTTGACTAGCTTGTTGATCAACAGATAGTCATGGTTTCCTAACTATGGACATTGGATGTCATTGATAACGGGATCACATCATTAGGAGAATGATGTGATGGACAAGACCCAATCCTAAGCATAGCACAAGATCGTGTGGTTTGTTTTGCTAGAGCTTTTCCAAATGTCAAGTATCATTTCCTTAGACCATGAGATTGTGCAACTCCCGGATATCGTAGGAGTGCTTTGGGTGCACAAAACGTCACAACGTAACTGGGTGACTATAAAGGTGCACTATGGGTATCTCCGATAGTGTCTATTGGGTTGGCGCGAATCGAGACTGGGATTTGTCACTTCATATGACGGAGAGGTATCTCTAGGCCCACTCGGTAATGCATCATCATAATGAGCTCAATGTAACCAAGTGTCTGGTCACGGGATCATGCATTACGGTACGAGTAAAGTGACTTGCCGGTAACGAGATTAAACGAGGTATTGGGATACCGACGATCGAATCTCGGGCAAGTAATGTACCGATTGACAAAGGGAATTGTATATGGGATTGATTGAATCCTCGACATCGAGGTTCATCCGATGAGATCATCGAGGAGCATGTGGGAGCCAACATGGGTATCCAGATCCCGCTGTTGGTTATTGACCGGAGAGGCGTCTCGGTCATGTCTGCATGTCTCCCGAACCCCTAGGGTCTACACACTTAAGGTTCGGTGACGCTAGGGTTGTTGAGATATTAGTATGAAGTAACCCGAAAGTTGTTCGGGGTCCCGGATGAGATCCCGGACATCACGAGGAGTTCCGGAATGATCCGGAGGTGAACATTTATATATAGGAAGTACAGTTTCGGCCATCGGGAAAGTTTCGGGGGTCACCGGTATTGTACCGGGACCACCAGAAGGGTCCCGGGGGTCCATCGGGTGGGGCCACCTATCCCGGAGGGCCC